>NW_009646157.1:0-7954 GCF_000690535.1 Cariama cristata
GAAGAAAAGAAAAAAAAAACAAAACAAAACCCAGACTGTGACTCTGCATTTTAAGTTCAGGCCACAAGTAAGCAAGCAGTACTATCAGTGAATTCTCTTCCCCAGAAGTATTTACCAGAGGACAAAGTTAAGAGTATAGGGAATAAAATCTATATATTAATACAAAACTGCTGCTAAGACTAGAAATCACTGTTTCTTGTAAAACCTTTTAATATATTTTAGAACGTCATTTTTTTCATCCAATATTGAATTCCACTAGTGCTTACAGGTTTCTGAGGTCTGCATACAGGTCCTCTAGATATCATACACAAACAGACATAAACAGTCCCTGCCTTGAAAACCCTGAACAGAAAGGAGGAGTCAGTAAGAATTCACCAGTCACTCAAGGATCACAGTAGTCTAAACAAATATAGATTAATTAATTAATCTAAATTAAATTGCAGTATGAGTCCTTGGGTAACTGATTCATTGGTATTTTCAAAGATGGCTGGAAGACTGGATTGCCTTTTGTTCACTATTATATATTTTAAAAACTGCATTATAGGATCATCTGCAGTAGGTAAGGTTTTTGTAAGGTTTTAACTTCATCGACCACCAAGTGAAGGGATGGTTGTGGTTTGTGTAGCTGCCTTTCTCTGAAGGTGGTTAGACACAATACGTAAGCGGGATCTGTAAGAGCTTCTATCAGTACCAATTTCTCAGTTCCTGGAAGATGGAAATCTCCTCAAAATTCACTTGATACCCAAATTCAGGGATAGAAGGGAATTTCCCACATAGGTCAAATCCCCTTAGCACACCCTGTAGCTCTCCATAGCATGGGATATTCTCTCTTTCCTTCTTTCCCTCCATCACCTGCAACTTTTATTTAACCTGTCCTCCAGCGGCACAGAAACCTATGACACTGGTGATGCCCTTCCCACCTTTGCATCTCCTACTGTTTCTGCAATATTGTGTAACTGTGGCTTGAAGTCTTCAGCTACAGGTTTTATCCTTCATTTGCAAAATTGTAGCCTGCGTTGTGTGTAGTAGCTGTACTATGGGTTTCTCTAAACTAGCTATCTCTTCCATCTAAGTTTTTCATTCTGGGAACTGAACCTGAGGATAAGTGTTGTCCTTCCTCTCCTTATATCCCTACGTATCTCAAAATATCCTCTTAACACCAGGTTTACGGATGAGGAAATCAAGGGACAGAAAATCTGTGGAGAAAAAATCTGAATCTCCCAGCTCCAAAAAAGAACCACAGCAGCTTTCTTACCTCTTACAAGTTACTATATGATGGCTTTCTTAACATTCAGTTTTATGTCCTGTTATGTCATCATAACTAAACTCCATTAATTTGGATACAATTCTGCTATGCAGCCTCTAAAATGGAAAAAACCCCAAATCCATACTTCATAAAGTTATAATACTTTGAAGAATGCATAATAAATTCAGAAGAAAAATTCTCTTGTTAAGGGTTCAGTTTTAAAGGTCAGTTGTCTCAGATGGTCTGATCTAGTCCTTCATCAGCTGGCTGAGATGTATTGCAAACATCTCAGAGAAGATACCAGGATCTGCCAGTGAAGAAACAAGGGCTGATAGTATCTTCATTGCTTTATTTCTACACCTCTTCAGATTTAATTTTGAAAGAAATAAGCACTGGTTCCTCCAAATTCTTACTGCTTCTTTACAACGTAACTTAGCTTTCCCTGTACCTAACTAGGACATAGACTGGATGTGGCCAACAATAAACACAATGCTGTAAAGATGGAAGTGAAACTCAATGAGCATCTTTCAGGGAACAGCCTGCTCATTGTCTTGATGAAAAGCTTGCCATCACAGCTACTTCTTGACCTCTTCTTGAATTTTTAGGAAGACGCAGAGATTTCCTTTTTTCTCAGTCCTCTGGTACATGGCAATATGCTGTACGTGGGCATGCCTTGTCATCCTTAAAGATGATAACCTGTGATCTTAAAAAGTCACTGGACAAGCACTGAAAGGCTTCAGGAAGTTTTCACTGACACAAAATATCCAACTGTATATGTTTCAGAGCGAGCACATTAACTTCCACCCCTACCTCAGGAATCTCCCAACGCAACTCAAGCTACTGGTGCATTTCTAGGAACCCTTTATAAAAAGGCTTTGTGTGAATCACAGCCTTCATGTCTGCCAGGTGGAGGAATGAGAGGAAATTTTCAATGGCAAACACTGAACAATAGCACCTCCTTCCATCTCTTCAGGGTTTTGAGCTCCAGAACATAGTGTGAGTCATCATGATTAAGGATTTGTCTTTGGGGTGGTCTGATTTATTTATTTTTGAGGGCCTATAACCAGGTGCAACAGCAATGCAAAGCAGGGGGAGACATGCCCTTCTTCAGTTCAATACTGCACAACACATTACATATAAGTGAGTGAGGCTGGTTTGGCAGACCTTGCAAAGGGACTGTGACTCTCTGGGAGAGACAAAACACATCTTGGCGACAGTGCAGATTTGTCCTGCTCCATTGTTTTGCCCGAAATGGATGGTACCCAGGCAGAAAGCCATATTCCATCTCTATCCTCTACTCTGTGACTCTTTTTTCTTGTGCTGCTGTCCTTCCCCACCGATCCAGGCCATCTGGCTGCACTCCAGGACTCAATTCAACAAGCCGCGATCTCGAAAATATTTTGAATAGTAATGTGACAGATCTGGCCAGTACTGGAGTGAAAGCAGCCAAGTTATGGCATGTGAAATTGGCCTAAACAGCTTCCCTACTGGATCTTGTTTTAGTTAAAGTCAATTTTTATTTTTTTCCCCATGCTATGGCAAATTTCCCAGGCAGATGTATTTTCTTTTTACCATATGACTTTACTCATTTTTCCATGGCAACACTTAGACTATATGGTAGTGTTCCACCTCATCTCAAATACATCCTACAACTTCAGCACATGTAGCCTCCACGTCCTGTAAATCCTCTTAAGAGAAATGGCACACTGAACAGAAGCCTTTAGGATTAATTTGTCCCATAGCACCATTATATACATGCTTCACCCTTCAGGTCTATGATATTCTCATATTACACATATGTGTCCACAGTACAAAAGTCACACTGGTGCAAATGACACTATTGCTTTTAAGGACTATCCACAAGGTGACGAGAGAGGTGACAAGAGTTTTGGCAGCTACTGACAGAACACAGGTACTTTCGGTGCTCTTACAAAAGTGAGTATCAGAAGCCTAAGGCCTGACAAAAGGCGGCTTTTCAATTTGCAAGAAAAAATCACAATGATACCTTCCAAGGGGGGGGTATTGTTTCAAAAAACTAGGATTTTCTTCTAATCCATGCTACAACAACAAATGTAAGACTTGAGAACCGATGAAACTAATAATTAGAGCATTTTTACATTATTTTGATTTGCATTCACTAGTTGATCAATAGAACCAAACCAAGTCACACACAATCTTATCATTATTCAGATCATTTCAGAGATACATCTCCCAAAACTGAGTCTTTTACATCACTTCCTATAATTTAGTACCTAAAATGTGATGCTTGTGGTAGACGTTGGTCTGGTTTGTTAACAAAACATGAATAACATTTACTTAACCAAGTTTCAAAAGACTTACTTCTGAAAATCTGCAATTGTCTTCTCTGTCCCTCATTCTATCCATGCAATTTGCAGTAGTTTAAGTCTCTACTGGTTAGTCTCCTAATGATTTTTTACATTGTTCTGAGATCAATTATGCCATTGATTGTTTTGTCACTCTGTTGAGTGTGACACCGCAGACATCATCTCAGTGATTCTCCCGTAAGTCTACTCACAGGATGAAGTTCTAACAGACACCAGGAATGGTTGCACAGTCGCATCTTACGCTCAAACTTATCTTTTCAACATGCTGAGTGTCTCAGCTTCCTCCTGGCTTTCATTCTGAGCATACAGTTCCTTCCAAATCCTTGATCAGTGAAATGTCCTCAGTTAAATTTAGGCAGTCTCACTGGGATCATATATGTTTAGATGTTTAGCTAAATGTGTAGCATAGTTACCTGTGATGACTAGGGGTTGGATGTAATAACGCAATCTTATGCCCTGTCCTCCTAAATCAGGAAGGCTGTAGACTATAAAGGAGAAGAGAAAGTTTGCCATTGAAAGTTCTAGAGATTTAATCTGTGCTCTTACATATGCCTCTCTTCCCTGTCTCTCACCTAATTCTTCTTCTCTCTTTTCCACCCTTTGTTCCTCCTCCCCGCTCCCAGCTCAACATATTCACAAGTCAGCTACTGGAATCTCACTATAAACACCCACTAACATCTTTATAATACCTGTTATGACAAACCAGTTACCGATTTACAAGGACAGAAGGATGCATTTCAAGGGATGTTTTTGCTTTGAAATATTTAGATGCATGTCATTGTTGTTCTCAAGTAGAATGGGGTTGTGCTCAGTATGGTGAGTAAATGGTAACGCCAGAAAAATGTGAGCAAGAATGGGCATATGGTCTGAAACTCATTCAAACTGGTTACACAGTCAAGTTTCCTTTTTTCCAGACTAGGTTATTAAAGAGGTGGAAAGAGAAACAAAGGGAAATATTTTAATATCGGGGGCTCTCAAAACAAAGAAAAATAATTAGGAGGTTCCGGTGAATTAAAACACATTATTATTCACAGTCTGTAGACAGCGACACTATGACACAGGGAGCACTGGCTTTGTTTTTCAAAGCTGTTGCATCCCTGAAGCTCTTACTGTCTTAGCACTTCGAAGATGATGCCAAAAGTCATGCACTGCAGTTGTGTCAGGTTTGACTTTACAAGTCAGGTCCTGTTGTTCTTCTTTCCTTGCTCCTTCTTTTTACAGAATACTTTATGGAAAATAACAACAAAGTCACTCTGCTGAATTCCAAGGGTCTTGAAAAATCAAATTCCTGCTCTTTTCAGAGTTTGATGGGTCTGTACCTACGATGCCATAGCAGTATATAACTGAAGTCTGAGATATTACTGTTTGGTTTATCCCGACCACCTCTTACCCAGCAGCTTCAGACCTCTAATAAAAACACGTTGAATTACATGCAATCAACTCAATTAAGAACACCAAAAACCTGATGGTAATTGCTTTTTATGGGATAAGGACTTTTTATATCAGTTGTATGATTTTTTAACTCAAAGTTCACAAGAACAAACAGAAATGTGATTACAAAGCAATCAGAGAATGAGAGAACAGAATAGCCTCATCAATTATAAAGCAGAGACCACTGTGGTCCAGAAGGCTGCCTACGAAAAGGTCTATCCATAGTGACACTCTCATGCATTTGGATATTTTGCAGTCATATTTCTGTAATTACCTGTAGCAATTCTGCATTCATTGAGACACAAATCTCAAGTTCATCTTTCACCACATGGACACTTGCAAGGCCTTCAATTTCAAACTAAAAAAGTCTGCCCAGTTTAATGCAAAATACAGAATGCTCTGGAACACCCTCCATGTCATGAATAGCTCCTCAGCACCTTGCAATAATTAAAAAAGTAAAAAATAAAAAAAATTGCAATAATTTAAATAAAAAATAAAAAAATAAGTCAGCTTTCTTAAAACTGAAACCAGCATTTCAAAGGATTTGAGACCCACTAATCTGACCTGTTTTCAAGCTCTGTAAATTTTGAAATGCTGTCATAAGTAGTTCCTTGTAAAAAGTAGTGCCTTGTAAAAAGAAAAGGCATTTAGGAAGAAGTCTTGGCCAGTTCAGGGCTATAAAACTATTATGAGCAACAAGATGGCATAAAACTGAAATGTCCAGTATTTTAGTTTCACCTGCAGCTTATTAATGGTCAAAGTTTCTGAAGTTAAGGAAGTGTCACTTCTCTCCTCTTGAAGAGTCAGTGCTACAAATATCCTCTATCAGATTAAAAGGGGAGGAAAGAAAACAATGATGAGGTAACATTGATGAGCTAAGGGTTCCAAAATGATTACATCATAAGCCTTGGAATTCCCCTGAAGCATACATATTTTGCTGGTAACAAGAGACAGGCTTTTTGACCAGCTTGATCTTCCATGATTCTCAGTTCATTAAGCCTCACGGAGTTTAATTCTCCTGTTTTTTCATCACCATTTCCTTCCCTCCTGATCAGCTCACCATTTATAGAGCTATAGAAAAAAACTAAAAGCTAGTAAAAATCCCCAAAGTTGAAAATTATATAAAAGAACTTGCTGTTTATATTCTCTTAAGGGAAACAGGGAGGCTTCTACAGAAAGGCAACTGGTCTCTTCATTTTCTAAGCTACGGGAATAAACATTTTTTGTTCAACATTTTCTTTTGCAGGATTTTCATTTATTTAAGCAGAGGGTTAAAAATAAGGAAATCAACCAATCATTACGCAGGTCAGTAGTGAACCTTCCAGTCACTCTGGACCTGCAGAATAGTCCTCCTTTCTTTGAAGAAAGTCTCTGTGCTCTCTGCTTTCCCTCCTAACCTGCATTTGCTTCCTAAAAAGTACTCAGCTCCTTCTCTTTCTCTAGCTGTGTGCTAACCAGCTGGAATTCATTCTCCCTCCTGGATTCTGGCATCAGCATATCCTTTCCCTGCTGGAACTCTAGGTGCTTTCTTGTGTCTTTAAAATGTCCCACCCACCATGTCAAAATTAGCTTGGACAGATTTATTTCTAACTAGACCTCCCTCATTGACACTATAATCACACATGTTCCATGATTTATGTGTGTATACCCATGTGTCAGCCAATGAAGAAACAGAGTGAAAGGCAGTTCTTGTCCAAAGAACCTTAAAAGGCTGGAACATGAATGATGGGAAGGAAAAAGTATCACTTACTTTGTTTCAAAGAGAGATGCTGAGGACCATACTTTGACTGCATTTTGTCTGTCTAACTTGACAAGACAGCAGTGAGTGACCCAGACTGCCTATTAGCTATGCTGCCAGACTTGGGTTCCCCAGAGAGCCAGTGAAGAGAAGCGGACACAACACCAAAGTTAAGCAGTCTCAACGCTCAATACTGAGTTAGAAATCCTTCTCTAGGTTACACAGCAATTCCCTGGCAGAGCTGGGGATTAGCCTGACTGCTGGAGTTCAAAACCAATGTCTTAATCAAGAAACCTTTTTTTTCTCAGAGGTACTTAAAAAACTTGAAGACTATTTCTGTCATGACAGTAAAGTTCATTCCACAACTCAAACTTCCAAGGTGCAACAGTAAAACAGAGTTTAGAAACAACACAAACCAGGAACTTTAACTTAAAAAAAATCTTTATGAATACATGCTCTGAAGCAAACGTTATTTACGCAGATTTTTTTAGCACTGAGTTCTGTAATTGCTCCCTTTGGCCACGAAGGGCTGTGCTGTGCTATTTGAATTCCCCATGAGACAATGTAGGGGGCTTCAACTACCATTTTCTTCACTAGTGGTGCACTTAAGTCTTTCAAAACATGCCAGAAGAAATGATGAGGCATCAGTATATCCCTTTTCAGCTTTAAGGTAAAGTTGTGACACTTGATCTAAAAAGTCCTTACATTCACAAAAAAAAGACTCAAATTATGTGAGGGGGGAATTCAACTGATTCTCTCTTTGTAACTTGTAATCTGACACAGAAACTAGAGAAAGCCCAACCTTTCAAAAGCTACATGGGATTTTAACAGTGAAATGGAGTTACTATCTGGCTGTGCAATCACTGCAATACTATCCACCACTGCAAAGCTCCAGAGGGTACGCCTCTAAAAAGCTGAGTAAAGGCACAATTCGTCAGGCTGTACTAATTCACACCAAGGGCCTCCCAACCCTAATGTCTTGCTTCACATGCAGACACCTATAAAAGAATCAGCACAGGGCAAGACCCTCCTGCTGTCATTTTCCCAACCTCCAATCGTTTCTGTCTCAGCAGATCTCCTGAGTCTAAGGTGGATTGTCTATTAAGAAATGCCTTGACTTCTCTTTAAAGTACTTGCCCAGTCCCCCACATAAACCTCCTAATCTATCCCACATCCTCTGACAAGGAGTTCCAT
>NW_009646158.1:0-8668 GCF_000690535.1 Cariama cristata
GAATATGGGCCCTGGCTGGCGCTGCACTCCCGCCATTCCGGGTCACCGCGGCAGATGCTGGGAGCATATGCCATGAATTAATTCCACTTTCCCTGAGATGCTCTGGAGAGAGGAACGGCAGTGCCTTTCCAGCTTATTAACATAGGAGCTCCCCCCCACCTCCCATCACTTTGTCACACTTAATAAAACAGCCAGCCAGAGTCCCTGTAAGAGGCTCTTTAATGGAAAGTTGCTGGATCTGGCTTTTTTTCAGCTTTCATTTTCTACATTTTTTTTTCCAGTGCTGCATATGCTGTCTCAGCCCGAATATCCCACCACCACCGACAAACTGCACTCTAGTAAGGCATCTCCGTCAACAAAGTCTATTAATATTGTGTCTATTATTACAAGCAAAATCAGAGATTCCTAAAACAGATAGGACCTAGAATAATTTTTCCTTTGTGAATTCTTTTACTTCATCTGTGATGAGGCTTGCCATTTGCATGGGTAGTCTATTGAGCTCTGAACCTGCAGGTAGATATTTACACCCATCCAGAATCCCAGCAAGTCCCTGGGCAGACACTCCAGATCAGCTCACTGAGCTAAACATGCTGTTGACAACACACACTTCAACGGGTTTCCAGCTGTCCCTCAGCAACGTACGAACAGAGCAGAACAAAGACTCTCTACATTGAATCGCCATCTTCGAACTGAAGATGGGAAACACTCACCAGTATAGGAAAGCCATGTTTGAATGGGGAACTTGAGGTTCCTTGTTTCTAATCCTGATTCTGCCACAGATTTGTTGTGTGGCCCTGGGCACACCACTGCACCTTGCATTACCCCTCTGTGATACAGGTCTGTGGAGACCAACAAGGGATTACTGCTCTATTCCTTGGCTAGGCACAGCCCAGAGGGCTCATCTGAGTTCCCAGGAACCAGGTGCACTGTTCTGAAAACTGCTCTCACTTCTCACCTCACCAGAAGATCAACCAGACCTACACCTTTGCAGGCTACAAGAAAAAATTTACACCTGCTATTTCTTTCTTTGCACCCTCTTTCCACGGGACTTTTCAGAAATGCAGGTTCCTGAGGCAGCTTCATCACAGCCAATACACACCGGTGTGTCACCATGAGCCAAACCTGGCCTGGGCATTCAAAAGCACCTCATCGTCTCTTTTTAGCAAGGAGAGTAACAGGAGCGGGTTCTCCTCTGACAGCACCAAGACTTGAGAGAGGAGAAGCACCAGGTCTTAGTTACCTTCCCAGCACTGCAACCCAAACACGACTGTGGAAGGAAGGTGGGTGGGAACAGCTTGCTGGAGGAAGGCCAGGAGCCAGACATTCACCTCCCCTCCTCCAGCTGGGGAAGGAATTGAAAAGACATGGAAACAAGTCTCAGTCTATTAAGTTTATTGAAGGAAATTAAAGAGACAACTTGATCACAGTGCACATAAATACTGAAGCAAGGAGAAATATCTGACAGCATGGCTTAACTGGGAAGGTGAAAGCATAAGCAGGCTCAGGGAACGGAAGATGAAACTCAAAAACTGAGGCTAGAAATAAAGCAGACTTTGAACCAGAAGGGCAATTATCTAGAAGAAAAACTAACCAGGTAAGACTTTCAGATATACTGTCTACCTCTCTAAACGACAGGCAAAGCTCAGCCACGTCTCACTGGACTCTGCCATGGCCTGTGTTATAGCAGGTCAGACTAAATGATCGAAGCCACCTCTTCCTGCCTTAAAATAGATGAGGCTGTGATTTTTTTTCAAGCCCTACTCTCAAACTCTTCCCAGGTATTTTCTGGGCTCCCAAGGTCCCAGAGTGGGCACAGGCCTGGCCCCCACACACTTGCCTCCCACCCCAGAGCCCCAAGCCAACAGCACCCAGCCTCAAGCACACTCCTCTGGGAGATGTTATGCAGCTTTAGAGCAGCTCCTCCAGCATAACATGACCACAACCCATCAGCAAAGGCCTCATTCAACTCCCACTATGCTCTTCTTGTGCTCTGTTCTCTCCTGGTTCTCCACCAGCATCTGCTCTGGCCTCACTCCCCTCCAAATTTTATGCATACTCTGTTCCCAAATCATTGACCCTCCTTGCTCCTGTCGCCCCTACCATGCCTCTCCCACAAACCTTGCTCTTGGTCCTGGCCCCCTCTTCCCCACACCCTGCCGCAGATGGCCCTCCCCAAGCACTCCTCCATTCCTACCTCTCACCATCTCCAGGAGGATCTCCAGGGTCCGATGTCCCTCCTGATCTTGTTTCAAGGGGTGCTTTCCTCTTCCTCTTGACTCCTGAACAGCCCCTGTGGCCTCTGAGGGGCTGAGCCCCACCGCGCAGCCCAGTTCCACTTCTTATTCCTCACTGCTGGGAGAGCAGCCAGACAGGAGTGCTCTGCCTGCCCAGGACGATCAGAGCAGCTCTTGGAAGCAGAAGATGGCTCTGCCAGCCTTCCTGGAGACAGCCCAGGATTGGTGGTGCAGCACACAGCTGCTAGAGGAGCAATAGGCTTGGCATGACTCCTGCACAGAGCACTCAGTGGCTACAGTCCTAACTACTGCTTAGTTATCCTCTCTTAATACCCCATGTGGCCAGCAATGCCACCTCCCCAAGCCCCTAAAGAAAACACGACACATAATATGCCACATAACACGCACCATACCTCAGGCCGGGCAGCCAGAGATGCAGGATTCATAGTTCACTGACTCATGTGCCTCACGCCTGAGCATCTTCAGCTTTTGTGGTCATTGAAAACCAGTTGATTTGCAGTGGGTGAGACTGCATGGTTTTATGAGGTGACCCAAAAGTGCAAGGCCTCCTATGCTTTGTGACAGTGACAAAAGGGAGAAAGATGGGGTCACCTCTCAGCCTCCCTTTCTCTCCATGCTCGTGTTGTTTTCCTGCCCTCCTCCTCAACAAACCAGAGGCAAGCACAGCATCGTAGTGGGAAGGCAGTTACTTTGCTGGTACGCGCATGGTGCAGAGACCCAAGTTTCAGTGGGGGTATTGGCAGTCTGTTTTGGGCCACTACTGCAGCCACCGAAGTTTGTCCTCTCATTCTCAGGGCACAGCAAATTATGTTCCCTTCATGCTTCAAAGAGGCTAGAGTCTCACTGGAAGCAGATACCACTGAATAAGGTGACACCAGACAAGCAGCTTATAGAAGCAGTGTGGATTACAGCTCCAGATCAAGTAGAAGGGGTATAGCCCACACTAGACGGTCCTACAGTTTGCAACTGAGAGGAGAGTGAGTGCCTCTGCTTTCTCTGTGATCTTTGAGGGATGAACTGAGCAAATCCACGTCCCATCTCTTCCTCCATTTACCATTCTCTTCCTCTCAGACTGGCTTGTTGGATTTGTCTGATTTAGTAAATTATTTTAGTTCGTTAATTTTTTTTTTCCTGGAATGTAGGAAGCATTCTATATTCTCTTTGGTCAAGAGCCATAGGTGTCACAGAAAAATAAGACGCTAGCTCAGCTGGGAAGTTTCTGTTCATACAAAAACATGTTTCTCTGCTCAGAGAAAGACTTCGGTATTATCCTCCGTACACCAGCCTTCCAAGCTTCTGTCTCACCTAGTTTTCTAGTTATAGGGGAGGTTTCTTGATTGTAAAAAACTTCGTCTCTCCGTGAGGCAGACGAGCCTCCCCTTATTTTGGTGGCCCCAGAGTGGGACCTGATTGCTTCTCTCTTGTTGGTAGAATTGTTTGGCCTGTCAACTCTGATCTGAAATTTTGCAGAGTACTGAATTCACAGGGAGTTACTTGACCTGTCCTGCTGTCGGTACAAGAGTGGGAATGCAGTGCTCTGTTAGACCAACCAAACAAGCTAAGAAAAGCAGCACAGCAAGCCTTCCTCCCAGCACCTGCACTGCCCCCCAGAAGTATATAGCAAGATTCTCCAACAGGACAAGGCTTTGAAGGACATTGGCTTAGAAGTAATGTTACTGTTTCCTGCAAATAATGACCACAGTTCTATGGGGACAAGGTATTAAAAGGTAAATGGATTTTTCTTCAAATGACAATAAGAATGGTCTACTTGGTTCCAAGGAGACACCCACCAGGGAGTTACCTTGTTTCAGAGCTGCAGGCTCCATTCTTTCACGTGTGTGGAATAAACAGTATTTTCTTTGCAAACTACCTATTGCCTGAAGCTACCTCCGCTGAGGCTGTGATCTCATCTGATTGCAAAAGCTAAGCGGGGTTAGGCCTGGTCAGAACTTGGCTAGGAAACCTCAAGGGAAAAAAGAGGTGCTGTAAGAAGTGGTGTTGGCAGTTTAATAGGTGATGCTGCTTCCTCTGAGTCAATACAGAGGTAACATTCCAGGAGAGGGGTTCAACTAGCAGGGGATGGCTGGAGGCTGCTAGATGAAATGTAAAACGGATATCCTGACAACTTGTGGTATCTGTGGTATCTTCATGTCCTAGGCAAACAAATTGTATCAGCCTAAGCTTCTCTGATAGCCATCACTGAAAACCACATTCTGTTCTAAGATGGTCTGCTCCGGCGAGGTTGCATTTCCATAAAGATCAACCATTGCAGTTATCTGAAAACGTGCTAGTAAAGTGGAAGTGCCTGTTCATAAGTAAATATTTTATTGTGTTTAGAATTCTTGATCTCTTTTGAGAACAAAGATACTTATTACAAAATACCCAAAACTTCTCTCGAGCCAATTTTCCTACGAAGTAAGGTCCTATTTATTTTCATGACTGAAATAAATTCTCAAATACAAACAAGTGAATAGAAAATTAAAGTGCTAAACTATTTACAGGGGATGCATGTATGAGATGTCTGGTGTGCCAGTGCTCTAGGGCAGACTGAGGTGGTCCTCTCTCTCAGATTGTCCCAGGTCCCACTCAGTCACTAGTTCTGAGGACACCTCTGTGAAGAGATGGTCCCAATCCCAGCTGACATCATCCTACCAAGAAGAAAAAGACAAACATGCTGAAATTTTACTGGTGACACCCAAAGGTCTCTGAACAATGCCAAATACTCAAGATGAACAGCAAACAGAGAAACTAAATGGCAACTGCCCCAGCCAGGGAAGTCGCAGATTCAGTTGGCTAGAACAGGAATCCTAGCCAGAATGAAATGTGAATCCCTGCTACAATTTAAAGACCTTGACAGAATTATTCATGTTCCAAAATTTCGTAAAGGACAGATTTTTTTGATATTTGTTAATTTTAGATACTCCCAGGCAGAGCATAAAGAGGAGCCATAAAAATCTTCCACCCTTTTGCACTTCTGCTGAAGCATCTGCAATTCTGAGCTGCAGAAATCTTTTGCGGCAAGTCCTGAGCTCCTGCTCGCCCAATTGTATTGAGGTTGTTCTGTCCTCCTTTAAAACATCCCTTTGCCCAAACCCCAAACACTTTCTGCCTTTGTCCCTCTGTACTGCCCTGCAGAACCACCTGGAGCCCACGGTGGCTACCAAAACACAATACACAACAGAGCACTGCAGGGATCTGTGACAGTGCTAGGCCCTCCACATTTTCCTTACTAGCTCTTTCATACTGAAGGGGGCCAATCATAGTGATGTCATAATCTCACACAGAGAAAGTCCTATATATCTTTAAAACAATCTGCTGCAGAAATCAAACCTCCATCGGTTTGGACAAGCTGCTCCTCACCTCTCTCCTCCATCCCATCAACAAAGGCTTACTTTCCAAGTACAGTCTGAGACACATAAGCAGTTTTTGCCTTGTTGGTGTTCCCACAAAAGACAGACTCACTTCTCGTAGTTCATGCTCTGGAGCCAAAACTTTGGTAAGAAGCTTCAGGTCAACCTCTCCATCCTATGAACAGACACACAGTCACAATCTTGCAGACAGTGAGAAAGTGGGCACATTCATTTCACCAGGTAGGTCTTGCTAGAGATAGGCACATTTGCCTCATAAGGGACACATGCTTTGTTCAGGACAACAGCGGGAGCCTCATCTGAGCAGCAGATACCATACCCACACTATTTACAGACACAAACAAACATGAAAGCCACACTGCAGGGAGGAACAGACTTGCATGCAGACTGCAAGTTGTTTGGATGATATGGATGTGTATTTTATGCAGCTGAGTATCACTGTGGAGGACAATGGGAGCCTGGAAGGAGAGGAAGTCACATTGATCAATCCATAGCAACATACACTTACCAGAGTCTGAAAGGCAGCATACTTCATTAGATCTTTGTCCAGGTCATGGTAGGTCAGCACTCTGTTCACCTGCACACTGCAACGAGAAAAGGTCAAAGTACAAGCCTGGGTAAGTGTGGAAGGACATCCGAGGAGAAGGGTGGCGTGAACAGTAGTCTGGTGACACCCATCTTGAGTGTCCACATCGCCCACGTGGATTCTTGAGACTGCTGTCCCCAGACAGAAGAACATCTCATTCAGCAAATTAACAGTCATTGATAAATCTGTGTGCCAGGTTGTGCACATGCATAAAAATAGGATGTGGAGCAACCGTGGACTCCCTCAGAGAAGCCAGCATGCTGGAAAGAAGATCTGCAGACTAGATGCAAGGGCCAGAAGGAAAACAGGAACATAGTGAACATTCAAACAGGCCCAGCGCCATAACAAAGCAGGCTCAGAGAGGCTCACTATGCAAGGTGCAGAATAGTAGGGACTCCGTGATTTCCATGTCTGAGCTGAGTCACAGCTATCAAATACAATTTCTTAAAATGTGGCCTTCAAAAAGAAACACGGTGTAGAGGGTTAAGATACTGTTGTGCCATAGTGCCCTTCACAGGTGATGCAAGACTATAGAAAACCCTATATTAATTTAATTTCTGTTTCTGTTTGTCCATGAAAATGACTTGTCTTTTCTATTGCAGGGAGACTATGGATACAGGAGGAACAGATAGGATTATTCAAAAAAAAAAGAGAGAGAAAACAAAGACATGAACTCTGGTGAGAGACAAAGTAATTTTAAATTTACTACTACAGCATCATTTATTTTAATAAGCATAATACTTAATTACAATAATTACTCTGTACTTGTAAGAGAGGCATCTGTGGTCAGGAGTAAGATATCCCACCCCTCCAAATCAGGGTCAACAGAAATCTCAGTCTGTGATCTTGGCAATAAGCCCAACAGAGGACAGATTTTCCTGATATGCTTAAGATAAAACACCCAAAACTTTCATTTTTTAAAACTTGCTGGTCTCCCTTGAGCTAACACCAAGACTACTCTGATAACACCTTCAAATAACAGGATTGTACTTTGCAAATTAACTAGATAGTTGAGTAAGAAGGATATCCTGTGGAGGGCAAAGCAGCCTACGACCATGCACAATCAAAGTGTGTGCGGTAATGCATGTGTACTGGAGGCATTTGAGGTTATACAGGCAACCTTAAATCAAGCAGTTCCTCACTTCTGAGAGTTTCATTTTGCAACATCAAATATGTTACTCTAATGTAGGTTTTATATATAGAAAGAATATGCAGTAATTGCTTTCTCTGTGTAACAGGAAACAAGAAGTTTGCACTGTTCAGCCTGGAGCCTTGCTGCCACAATACACAGCACCAAATCCTGCTGAGTGGCACTGCTGCTGGCATCCAGAGAGCACGAGATAAGATGGAGTTCAATTTCACCAGCCATTTTGCACTGCTGATGAGAGCCTCAAGAGCACCTGGCAGTGCTCTTACCTGGGGGGAGCTGCCACTTGCATGGCGAGATCTTCCTCCTGGATTTCCTCCAAGTCAGGGATCACGGGAATGTCTGCAACCAGAGAAAGCAGCGGCAGTAAGTGGGGAGTGTTGTGCTCTCCTCTCACTAGATGCAAAGGTTCCCTTGCCCCATAGAAATGAAACAGACTGTTTCTTATTAAAGGAAAACACAAGGGAGTTATTTAGCAATGATTAAAAATATAGTTTAATGTTAAAAGAAGGTAATAAAGCTTTGAAGTTTGGGGTCAAAATAAATCTTGCAAGAGGAGCAGATTTGGGCTGGGTAGGACTCCATAGGCCATGGACCATGCATTTGAACACAACCTTGAGGCTGAAAGAAGTGAGCTGCACTAAACCCTGCTGCCCACTTGCCGTCATCCTAAGACTGGCAAAAATCTGCTTCTTATGAGACGTGTTATCATTTGCTCAGCTCAGCCACCGGTCACCTAGACTCTGCTAGAAATGGAACATGGGGCAGAAACTGAGAGAAGCCGTGTAAAACCACATGTTGAAGGAGCTGCTGGCAGGGTCTCAGGCTGTGACCTTGCTGACAGCTGAGGAAGGACGTGCTGGTGGTCTAGCAGATACGAAGACTAGGGAAGATGCATCTAGTTGTAATGGCACAAACCTTTTCATGATTTCCAGTGTGAGCCTGGAATAGCTGATGTCTGGGTCACTGGGAATTCCCAGCACAAGGACTACAGCTACTACACCTAAAAAGGATGCTAGAAACAAAAGAACAGAGCAGAAGAGGAAGAACTGGGTGTACACTGAACCCTGCTAAAGAAGCGAGGCTCTGAGAGCATTGCACGCTTTTTGTTTTGACTGTAAGTGCTGTAAACAGAGAGAGAGAGAGCAAAAAAGGAAGAGAAGGGAAAGTAACTGGAGGCACAAAGCAAGGACAGAGTACACCAGCACAGAGCTCCTTTAAAGACTCAAGGCCAGAGACCCTGAGCTCTCAGACTGTGGAGAAGCCGGTGGTTCATCTCTGGGAAGAGATTTGACCTGCGCAGTGCGCGGGC
>NW_009646159.1:0-5695 GCF_000690535.1 Cariama cristata
AAAAAAAAACTAGCAAGAATCTCACCCAACAGCAGCTAGCAGCAAGGTCCATCACCCGCTTGGGGCATTCGCTGATCATCCCTTGGAAGGCAGCAACATCCAAGCCATAATCCTGTGAGAAAGGGGAAAAAGTATATAGAAAAGACTTCAGCTATAAAGTCTTTTAAAAGCTCTTCATCCTTCTCAAGGTGTTAAAGCACAAAATGCTCATGGTTTAAAGCTTTTAGGGTCTCCATCACAGCTATTTTACTGATGGCTATGCAAAGGTACTGAGGCAATTTGCTGTTTTCCTGCTGGATTTTTCACCCTTGGTCACGATAAATTTTCCCTTCCCACTTTGTGGAAGGGAAGTGTTGCAAATGTTGAAACAATAAGGGCCTTGTTTTTAGGGAAGCCCACTGTTTCCACAGGAACTCTTTATTAACTGCAATGTATTTGAAAAATAAACATTTGTGACGAAAGTTGTTTAACCTGCCACTTCAATGGAGAAGCTGAAACGTCAAAGCAAAATGAAGTATTTGGAATTAAGGTCTTTAAACAGCATTACTTCATCTCAAATTGTTGATCTAACAAAAGTTTTGAAACTATAGGTGCATTGAACTCTTGCGCACTGAAAATTTTGAATCAGATTTTCTCATGGAAAAACCTCTAGAGAGAAACCTGAGTGTTAACACAAACGCATGTGTACAGTTTGGTCTGGTCCAGAGAGAAGCCACAATCTGGTACCATGGAGAAAACACCATTAGATTTGGCTGCAGGAATCATTACCTGAGTCCTGGGAAGCACTTCGGGGTCAGCTGGGATCCTGCCCAGGATTTCACAGAGCACAATGCCAAAGGAAAACACGTCCACCTGCAGGAGAGGTGGGAGAGCAGGAGGTGGGACAGGGCATGCACAGAAGCAAAGTATGAGAAAGGGGAGTACCAATGACAAGGTCCTTCCATTAGTTATGCAAAAGCTCATCAAAAAAACCCACGGGTGATGGAGGCAGCAAGCCCCTAAACTTCTTCTGGGCTTCTGAATCCACCCAGAAACACCACAGCCCCACTTGGAGTCCAGACTCATCTTCAGGAAGCCTGGCCCCATGTTCTCATTAAATGTGTCTGCTGCTTCTACCACAGCTCTGGTACCCGCCACAGATCCTGCGGCAGGCTCACTGGGCTGTAACTCATCTAACATCTTCCTCAGAGAGGCTTCACTGTGTTTGTCCACAGCAGCAATCCATTTCCCTAAAAGTTTAACTTAACAAGGCCATATAAGGAATTTCCAAGTTACTAAGCAGAGCATTACTGACCAAAGGTCCAGGTAGCAGGGTAATGTTTCCCGAGGAAGGAGGGAAAGGCTTTTCTGCTCTTGGGACTTGTCACCAGCAAGCAGCTGAGACAACTCCCACACTTGCTCGGGAGCTCTGAGGATGAACAAGGAGCTGGGAAGCAGTGCCATACCTTCCGGTCATAGGGCTCACCCCGCAGCATCTCAGGAGCCATCCAGAAAGCAGAGCCCACCAGAGACAGTTTCCTTTCCACATCCTTCACAGGCAGCTCCACCACCTCCCTGGCCAGCCCGAAGTCAGTCACCAGTGCCTCGCGGCCTCGCGACGTCACTCGGATGAGGCAGTTCTGAAAGGAGCCCATGAGATGACATGAGACGCCCAGTGAGGAAGGGCCTGGACACTTCACCGAACAGCACCTTGCTGGCCCTCAGCTCCACGTTGTCATTATAGGCTCTCCCCTCACCAGAGACCTGCATCCTGGCAGCACACACGGAGTGTGAAGGTAGATTAGGAATGGACTGATCACATCTGAAGCCAGGAAAAGTCATTTGAAGAACCTGTTCAACAAATATGATGATCCACATCCTTTTATCTGAGAGAGACCTCGAAATGTGCATGTCGACCTTGTTCACCGTTCAGCCAAAGGCGGGCAGGATCACAGCCACAGCCCTTCTCCCTGCCCACAGCTACACATCCCTAACACAGCTTTCTGGAGGAATTCCTATAAAATTATCTTAAGATTTCTCAAAACCCCAGAAGTTTCAGCCTATTCAGTTCCCCAGGATTTCCTCTTCAGCATCTGCTCCCAGGGAACTAGCAGAAACAACAGTCATCTTCTCCAGATGGCTCTCACTAACAACTAGATTTCAAGTGAGCACGTACACACTTCTCTCCCCTATCTTCAGCCATCATCACTGCAGGTTTCCTAGGTTTCCCTGGGGAAGGATGAACCTCTTTCAGGGTTGAACCACCACAGCGAGACAGAATGTACAGGTAGGGACCTCCAGCACTTTCCATAAGCAGATCTGGAAAGCTCTTGAGCTCATCAGTCACCACCAAATAGGAAATTACCTCTCACCTGACTTCACACTGGCCAAGAAACTTGCGGTCAGAGTGAACCAGACTCTTGCCTTGTCCTTGCTTGCTGTTTGCGATTTCACAATTAGTAACTGAGGCAAGTAAACAGCCTGAGATTACAAAGGCAAGTTTCATTGCTGTGCTCATGTCTCTCAAGACTGTAACACTTGACTGGCTTCCCCAGTCACTTTGATGCCAACCTTCATTAATATTCTCTTAAAAATCTCACAGAGCACGACTAGGCTTGTAAGAGATACACCATCACCTATCCAGCATCAACTGCAAGGAATTGCAGGCTCCATTTCCATGTATCACCAAGCCTCTGGAGTCAGCTAACACAGATATGGTCCAGGCTGGTGGTCAACCCCTCAGCTCACAGTCCGTGATATCATGGACACGCTGCAGATCCACCTGAGGTTTGGATAGTTTTGCCCAAGAAAGATCAACAAGGCTCTGCCCCAGCATGCTCCTACTGTCATACCAGTGGCAGAGGAAGAGCCACATCAAAGCCTGTCCCTATGGACAAACCCGAGAATGGCAAAGGCCCAGTGCTGTTCCTGTTCCCATCAAGCAGAATGAGTCCACACTGAGGAAAGCAGCCTCCCAGCCAGAGGGTCAATACAGCAGGAACATGATGAACATGCGTTACACCCAAAGCTTGCCTCCAGATGTTAGTCTTCACAGCTGGCATGCTGCCAGGGAGGTGACCATCCTAAAATTGGTGACATGGACCCCCCTGAATCAAGGAAGAACAATTTCCATGAACATAAGTGAGAAGACAGACATCTCCTGGGCTTTGCTGGTGATCTGCACACAGACAGGGACCATCTCACATGGCACTCGCTGCCAGAGCCCATGACCAACTCCTGTTAGCAACAGCTTCCTCCTTGCTGTGAGCAGGAAAGGAAATCTCTAAATCTGGCAGAGCTTTTCCTGCAACTGCAGACAAAGAAATCCATGTGCAATCCTCAACATATTTCCATCTGGTTTCTTTTCTGACAGCAACAGCACTAGGAGCAATATATTTTTATCTCTATCTGGGTCTCCTGCTTGGCAAGTGATGAATGCAATGCAATGACAGGTTTTATCAAGAAAACTTCCTTGCCTGCAGAGGGATTAGCATGGAGCAGAGGACCAGCATGAGGCCTGAGGCCTCCTGGTTACAGCTTTAAGGGCTCCCTGTATGGTCACCTACACAGTCGCCTTCAGCAGTCCAGGGGTGATATCCCCTTTCCAGCTACGTACCTTGGAGTTGAGATCTCGGTGGTAGATATTCTTGGAATGCAGGTAGATCATGCCTCTGGTGATGTCAGAAGCTAGGTCCACTTTTTCCTTCCAAGTCAAAGCAATGTCTTTGCTGGCCAGGAGCTCCTCCAGGCAACCTCCATTCACATACTGTGAACAGAGACAAAAAACCGGTGGTTACGCATCCAGGCACAGGCTCCCCTGGATCTTCCCAGGTGCTGAATCCTCCCTCGCCAACCCAGACCCCCTCCTCTGGGATGGAGGTTGGGAATGTCACTGCACGCAGGGGCACCTGTGTGTGTTATGGTGCAAATACTCCTCCCAGCACAGCAGGTCACTGCTAGTCTCTGGGCTCTGCTGCACTGCAGGGATGGCTGTATAAGCCAGACATGGTCCTCACTCACAGAGGCAAACTTGAGGCAAAAAGCCTGGCAGCAGCTCAGTGAACACCTTCTGTGACCAACGGCATAGGAACAAGTTGAGACTTCCCCGGCACCAGCCCAGGCTTTTCCATTAGACCACACCACCATTCCAGAGCCATCCTGGAGGTCCTGCCACTCTTCATCTGCTTTACTTTCTAATTCTGCCCTCCATCCCTGGCTCCTCTTCTCCCTGCCAGCTGGCCCATTCTGGCCCTTTGGTGGTATGAAGCCAACCTGAAACACTTTTTGGCTATCCTGCTTGAATCTCATGGCTCTGCAGTGACTGTGCTCCACTCCAGCTGTGACCAGCTATGGGGCAGAAAGGACCAGAAGCCCCTCCGAGGCAATCTTGCTAGTCCAGACACATTCACAGGCATAGGAGTTGGAGAGCAATAGATATGCATTACAGGATATCTGCCATCCTCCCTGCCAAAGAACCGCAGGGTCCTTGCCTGCCCACAGCGCACTTACAAGCAAGAAAACTTTACCTCCAGAATGGGGTACAGCTTGTCATCCTTCACACATATCCCAAGGTACCTAAACAGAAAAACACACCAAAAAAAAGAAAAAGAAAAGAAGTGATCAAGATTCAGCTCAATCCCTCATTGATGAACTGCCTTAGAGACACCAAGCCAACTCCAGCCTCTGCCTGTGTCCACTGCTCATGACCAGAGGATGTGCCCACCTGACAATGTTGGGGTGGGACAGCTTCTGCAGCAGGCTGATCTCACGCACAATCACCTCTTGGTCCACGTCATTCTTGTAGATCTTCACCACCATCACTTTACAAGCCACAGTCTGGGTCACCTGGAGCCAAGGTTGGAACAGGACATCTCTTAGCTTCCAGATGTCTGCCAGCCCCTCTAGACAACAGCATCCCTTCCCAACCAAAGGCCTGAATCTCATTTCTCCGCTGCCCAGAGCTTTGCACAGTCATTTGCACAAGTGCAAAGTGCTGTCCCTTCCACATAAGCTCCACTACAGTGATGCCTGCCTAGGTGGCTGGGGGTAGCTAGGTCTCTCCTGTCCCAACACATCATAACACTATTTCTCTGCCAAAATTTTTGTGTTCCTTGGGCTAGAACAGTTTCTCAGCCCACACTGGGTTACCTCAGAGCTGACCTTCTCCTCTCCAATGCCTTGCATTCAATGCCCTTTCCCAACTGCAGCCTACCTCACATCTCCATCCCTCCTTCCACCTGGGTCTGATCACTACACAAGGCTGCTGGCCACACTCCTCTTCCCCAATTCCTTCTGCACCCCTGCCCCCTCCACTCAACCTCTGCCAGACAGACACAACAAAGCAAGCACAGAGCCAGTTTGTCTCTCCCCCACAGGCCAGGAGGAAGGTTCTGTGTCTGCTTCCCAGCCACATGCTGACCTGAAACTCTGCTAGGGATTACCACCAGACCTTTCATTCCTAGGGCTTCCCCCAGGCAGGGATACTGGAAGCTAAAGAAGAGAAAACAAAATGCTTTTCCCTCACTGAACAGACTGCGCAGGCATTTTTAGGAGGAAATTTGCTGTTCCCTCTGGAGGCACCAGGGCTGGGCAGTACTGACTGCAGGGGTTTCAAGCAGGCTGCAGGACATGCAGGGGTCCCCTGGCTCTCAGTCCTGCCAGGACCATCCAGGGCCCCTGCACTGCAGCTCATGTTATCTGGGTTGACAATCCACAT
>NW_009646160.1:0-5315 GCF_000690535.1 Cariama cristata
TCTATGATTCTATGATTCTATGAAATTACGTACAAATTGAGCAGTCTGGAAACTCACCTGTGTGGCCAGTAAAGTTCCTGGCAGGCAATATTTGCCTCTCAGACAGCAGACACTATATGTACTTTACGATATAATAGTTAGGTAGATTTCAAGACCTCGGCTCAGCATAGTTAATTTCATACTGTAAAAGCGTGCATGCAAATGCACGGAATGATGGCCCAAGCATGGCTCTGAGTGCTATTGCTGGCATTAGGTGCCCTTTTTTAGGGAAGTCTCTTGGTCTGTCATGCTGTAGGATGTCTGATACAGTCCCAGCGAAAATAACTACCAGAAAAGTGCTTCCTTGTTTGCCAGTCATTCAAATGCAGGGCTGAAAACACAACTTGCAAAGCTACGTCAGGTTCCCTGTAATTAGCCCCTATTGCTCTGCTCTCTGAGTTCCATAACGCACAAAGAATTCAGCATGGAAAACAAGGGATTAAGCAATGGCATACTGAAAGGAACTCTCTGATTTGTAAGAGTTTAAGCCTAGACACTGGGGCATAACAACATGACTGACAAGCTAGTTAGTGCTTCAAAGACCCAGGCAGGAAAGCAATTTCTTAACATAAATCTTGATCTGAACCAACAGTAAAAGAAAAGATTCTTCCTAAATCCTTGCCATTCACGAAAGAATGCAAAGTGTGTAACGCAGTTGTACCCTATGTAAAGGGAAGAATACGGACAGCTCCAACTATAGCCATGTTTCAGTCAATGTGTGATAAACTCTTCCAAAGCAGTGAAGCTGCTTCACTGCTAGGGGAGAGGACAGCGGGAGAGGATGGGGAGGAAAAATTTCTCCTTTGCCTTGACTTCTCACCTAAGACTATCTCAGTACAAGTCCCGTGCCCAAATTATACCGCTATTGTACTAAAGAAAGTCTGCAGAAACAAACGTTTCAAACAAATCAGAGATGCCAATGAATTGGAGTCAATTGAAATGAGTTACATTTTGCCGTATTACCCATTACAATACACAATGAAAGTTTTTCTTTTCATGTGCTTTTGCTAAAATAGAAAATACTCCAATGTTTTCCTCCTCTTCTCTCACAACACTGCTTTTGTGATAAGAAAGATTGATTTACTAACATGTTCCTTCAGCTGCACTCTACTTTTTGATGCACGAATATTTTGCCAACATTTGTTTCATGAGTTTTACATGGCTTATAACAGAATAAGTAAGAAGAAATAATTGGTTACATCTTTCCATTTGTGGCTTCACTTTACTGAAAAGGCAGAAATTACGTGTTGTAACAAAAAACCACTGACAATTTCAGATTGATAACATATGCTTAAAATATTCTATAAAGAAAAGCTGTCATTTTTGGGTACAACTGTCCAAAACTGGCTCAAGGCATACTAACCTTACTACATGACATCCAAAATTTACCAGAATTATGCTGATCCTTGGATAATTTGAAATCAAGAGACCAATGACTCCATTGCCATATCGTTCACAAAAAATCCTTCACGGGTGATTTACGTCATTCATAACTGAAGAAAAGTTCAAGCTTGAATTATGTAAAAGAGCTCAGAGACACAGCACAAAGCATAGTATAAAAGTTAAGACTAAAATTATTCCTCTTATTCCTATGTGAACAGACCTATTTAAACATCCACATGCTGTGCTGCTTCACTTCACATCACACCATCTTGTGTTGCTTTTTCACCACCAAAACTTTACTGCAAGGTGTGCACTAGGTTACAAACCTTGAAAAATCTCTTCTGCATTTGATTTCGTGTTTCCTCTACCAGGATGCAAACAAGAAAACAGCCTGTTGAATTGTTTGTGAGATCTCCTCGAGACATTTCTGGTTCACTTTCCTGCTGCACTGTTCTTCGATGAAGACATAAAACAGAGTTCATATTGTGAAACTTACCCCAGGCTTTTCTCAACAATATGTGGTAGGCTTTTGCAGGTATGAAACTGTAGTGTTGTATAAAAGCTGAAGTCAAAGAGTTCTCTTTCAATTTGTACATTATTATCTGTTATACTCAATGTGAAAAGGTAATAAAATACGACAGCTTTTTCTGTTGTGATCATGGTTTGCATAAAGCCAAGCCATGAAAGGAGTAACCTAGCCATACAACGAGACAATATTTATGTATGTTAAAATATTTCTTTCATGTATCTAAGCATCTCAGGTAATTAATACACTTATCTTAGGAGTGCTAATGAGATAGAGATGGTTCATGTCTGGATGAGTGACATGTAAGACAACAAATGCTTTATTCAAGGTCACCTGAAGTAGTCATGGTAGAGTACAAAATCCTCACCCCTTCAATATCCCAAAGTCATTGCATCATTTGCGATTCTTATACTGAGATCCAAATGCATGGTGTTCAGAAGACTTTCTACATCACTTTCAAAGAAGTCTTTCAGATTTGTCCATCAGGATCCTTGGAATCTTCTGCCACCTCACGGAGCAGATGTCTATTCCCATCCTGTCTCTCAGAGGTCTGAGACCATCCCATTGCCCAGGGATATACTTTACTGACCATCACTGTAACTAGGTGTGAACCCCAGTCAGGCCTTGGGGTTTGCTGTTGCGATAGATATTGAACAAAGTTGGAGGAGTAGGTTTTTTTCACACTTTAGCTTTTCATTCAAAGTAAAGCCTAGGTGCTTGAATTTAAGCTTGTCTTGTTTCCCAGGAATTGACTGTTTTCCTCTGCACTACTCAGTTACACTTCAGTTGAAAGTGCAGAGTGGTTTTGGAGTAGCTCTCAAAACTTAAAAGGCAAGAGGGAGTATTTCCCTCCCTCTTCTGTTTGACAGAACAGTTTGCATTCAGAAAAGAGGTAACTGTAGGAAAATCCTATTTCCCATTGACTTTAGTCAAGCCAGGGATATGTCTTCAGCCTCAGTGGTTGGCTGATGTGTAATCTTGGTCCCTCTGATGTCAAAGTTTTGATGCTATATCTCAGCAAAATGAGAAACATATCAGAATATCAATAAAATATATAGGACGTGTTCTTCAGGTACCAGGAGTTGTGTACAACATGTGCTATGGAGAAGCACACATTTCATTTCTGTTTGATGAAAGGCTAGATAGCAGCATCTAAAAGGATAATAAAACCATCAGCAAAGAAAAATATGAAAGTAATTAAGAAACTCTCCTGCATGCAATGGCACTCTTCTTTAGGATGTACCCAGGACATAACAGTAGGCACTATTAAAGTACACATTTAACTTCTCGTTAGATTTTCCCTCCCAATAATTAGAAGTATGTAGAGTAGGTTAGAAGTGCGTAAATGAATTACACATTAAACAGGCTATAACTCACAAGGATGGGGGATAGAAGAGAGGAGGCTGGAAGAAGAAGAAGAGAATTAAAAAACGTTAGTCTGTGTGTACAATTACATGCAATTCATTCAAAGTTAAATTAGACTCAGTGTAAGATGAGCTAACATTAATGTCAAGCAGAAATGCAGCCCTGTTTGTGGGACCATGTGACAGCTCAGCAGACTCAGGAAGCACCCTGTAAAACACATACCTGCAATCTGTGACTGTGCAAATCTCTTTATTTATAACCATTTACTATGGCATTTCTCTTTCACTTCTTCTGACAATTGAAAACTCTCTAGATTCTCATGCAAGCAATATTCTGCTTGTTTATGGGCTTTAGATTTTCCACAGAATAATGAAAATGTCAGATTTGTTTCAGTGAACATGCTTAAATGTGTAAATCACAGCTGTGACAATCTGACATTGTGCTGGGAGAGCAAGGGAAAAATCACCCAAGATGCATGCTTGTCTTTCTTCCAGGGGAATCAATACGTTCCCACCAAAGAACCACCGATGGAAGGAATGTCATGTAAAAGCAATCTCAAACATTTAAATTACATCATTGACTTTTTTGGTGGTTAACAGTACTTGCCGTTGACATTCAATTTAGCTTGTTTTAATCTCTTTATTTTTATGGGTTCTTTTCTACCATTCTTCCTCAAATGTGCTGTACATGAGGGTGATGATAGGATGAAACTAGCATGTCTCTGACCAGTTTCTGTTAGTAACAGCAATGCAATGAGACTCTCTCAGCTCAGCATGCTCTGCCAGTGAAGCCTATCTGATACTCCCTTTTACTGTCAGGACTTTTAAGCTTCCAGCCCCAGGAACAGTCTTCATTTTCACTGAATCTTCTGCTCAGAGAAGGGTTAGGGCAGTGAATTTAAAGAAACTAGTTCTATAATCTTAGTTCTAGGCATTATTCTGCTCTGTCCTCAGCAAATACAGCAGCTGAGACTCTGGCATGCCAAGGATGAGCCCCTGTGGAAATGGAAGACGGTAGTTTATGACTAAGCTGTGCATCTGGAGAAACCTTCCCCACTGAGAGTCTTTTGTTAAACAACAGGATGACATTTAAATTCATTTCTTAAATAGTATGGCAATCAGCCTTTTATGCAACATTATCAGTCCAGGGATAGCAGTACTCATCTTACAGATGCTGGTGAAGGCTCCCTTCCACAGGTCAGACTGCTGAAGAGGAGAGATCCTGCCTCCCACACCTCAAAAGTTAACACCCAAGTAATCTATAAATCCTGAAAGTAAACTTCTTTAGATTCATATACTAAAAGACAAAATTAATTCAATGGGATGACCATACACTGCATGAAATAAAGCACACGTTTCACTCCTTGCAGGATCAGTGCATTCTTAATATTGTTGTTCTGTTGCCAATAGACCTGACTTATGATCAAATGACAAGAGAGATGCTAGAAACTCCCCTCAGAGTTTAATAAGCCATGTGTTAAGTGACAGACACGTTTGCCTCCCATCCCAGTCTGACTGGCATTGTCACTTAACCTGTGAGATGACTCAAATATGCCTTCTCCATTTACAATGCATATCAGTGCATTATTGTGAACAAAAGCAAACCGAAGACGTTAAACTCCTTCCTTAACTTCATGGAATATCAATAACTTTATAAGATTCTGTGTTAGGAAAAGCCATGTTTATTTATGTCTTGACCAACTAGTTGAAAAATACACTGAACGACTCCTCTAAGAAATCACTAAAACTGGAGAAATTAAAATTATCACAGTCGTGCTACAGTACTGGAAAGTAAAAATATTAGTTTAAGATAATATCTCCCTAAGTGCACTTGTAATCAAAAGGAAATAGTAAATTTACCTTGCAAACAAGGACATATATTGACTTGAGAATTCATGCTATGACTTAAGGATTGTAGCAGCAATTGTTGTAAGCATGTCAGAATATATTCTGAAGTATATTAGTTTGGGGTTTTTTTTCTTAAAAAATAGCCAGAAATAGGG
>NW_009646161.1:0-5098 GCF_000690535.1 Cariama cristata
AACCCTTTAATCAGCTATTCTTAGACACTTGTTATGTCTTACAGAACATCTTTTCTTTTCTGAAAGAAAAATTAGAGCAAGTATTTCCTGAATGCTAGAAAACACAACTGAGAATTGCTGATGCGGAAGTTATAGAATCGGTGATGTTGTGACCTGCTGAGACACCACTTGCTTGTCTTGTACTCATGGAGAAAGCTAAAGCCATAGGCACCATTCATGATCTCAAAATGTTCTAACACAGCTCCAAGGCTGGCTGGAATTGTAACTTAATTTGTACCTATGTAAAACAAATGTTATTGGCTTCTCATCTACTTTCACCCTCAAGAGATGTTTAAGACTGGGAAGGAACACTAAAGTTAAGATTATATGATCTATCCCAACATATGTTAGAACCGCAATCTATATTTCAACAGAAGTCTTCAGAAAGGAGAGCCCCGGATCAGAGAGTTTCAGCTTTAAAATATTTTACAACTTGACTTTGCCTGTTCTTCAAAATGTACCAAAGTGATGGATCACAGTCAGTGTCAATGAGAGAAGAATGTCACTAGAGAGAAGACAGAGGATTTATTTAAGGAAATTTCATACTCTACATCAACTGAGAGGGACTTCCAGTAATACATGACATATCACAAACTGAATGATGTCGCCTTGCCCTAATAGTACAAAACAGTTCTGACCAACAGGAATGAAGGAAAGTTTTCAGAGGAACAGGGGTAATGCGTCTTATTCAGTCTTAAAGAGTCATGTTAATGGGTGTGTTCCAAATATGTTAACCCTTTGGACAAATTATTTCTCCTGTGAATTTTTTTTTGCAGTTTCAGTTAACTGACCGTCAAAGGTGTCTACATCACCTGAGTTGCACTGAAAATTAGTGAGATTAAAACTCCTAAGTCAGATACCAATATAAATGATAACAGCTAGATCTGCCAGAAAGTCAGCTATTGGTCAACACTTACTTGCAGTTGCAAACTCCAGAGACAAATAGGAAGATGAGCATCTTATTTTCATTAGACTGCTGAACTCAAATACAAACCTGACAATCCACCACCATTAACTTGAACTGATTTTTCATCTCTTTATGCCAAAGCCAGCAGTGCCCCTGTCAGCACAAAAAACTTTCAGCAGAACAGAGCAGAAAAAAAAAGCCAAAACCAAAAAAAACCCCCAATAGATTAAAACTAGAGCATTTCCTGTCCACCAGCAGGGGAAATATAAGACGGCTAAATACAAGTATCCAAGCTAGAATACAGCTAAAACATCCAGGAAAATACCTCCACTCTTCTGCAGAGCTCAGTGTGATACTTAGTCAAGTACTCAGTTTCAAATTTTATAGGAAAATCTGATCCTCCAAAATGATGCTGGGTCAGTGACTCATTACTGACTTACAAGAACAAATGCAACTATCTAAATCACCATTTCATGTTCTACTTAACATTACTTTGAACCTTTTTTCATGCCTTTGCACTTTTCTCTAGCAGTGAAAAAGCATTATACTAGGAGTTATACGGTGACCATGCAAGTTCCTTTAGTTATTTTAAATTCTAGGGTTACAAGTTGCTGAGCAACCCGTTTTAGAGTCAACGGTCCTTATTTCTCAACAAATAGGCACAACACTGGTAGATTGTGCTGTGTCAGCTTAAAGATGGTACATTTAAGGACATCTGAGAATAAGTGAAATCACTGCTGATGGGACTGATTGAACACTGACTGCTGTGTTTATAATCACTGTACTGTGCCATCAGTGAATTGTGGTGCCATAAATATAGTGACATAGAAAATGAGATTTTATGGGTATTTTTCTTGCAACCTTTTCCATTCCAAAGCGTCATTTGAAATTATGTTCATATTCAAAAAAGCATTTCTAGATTTTCAGCATGATTCTGTAAGGCTATAAAAACAAAAATGCTGTAGCATAGGTGCAGAACAGGATGGGCTGGCAGCAATGCAAAAACTTATGTAGTAAGAATGCAGAAATAAGTTTTTGCATTTTCTTTCTTTGCAGTTTCAGTATTCTTCATTAAGAAAATAATCTGTACAAGCGAACACAGACTACTCCAATACACTCTGTAACATCTTAGCTTCCAAGACATGAAAAAAGGTCCAATTTTCTCAGACTAGTCTTCAATCAACTCAAAGATTAAAAAGACAGGGTGAAACCACAGTACTCCAACCCACATACAAATAGTGTCTTCCTGCTACAGGCGTCAATCTTTATCAGTCAAGATCTGATCTGGCATCCACTTCTACCCTGTGGAGCAGATTATCAACTAGGATAAGTTAGCAGTTCCAAAAGATTTTCCAGAAAAAAATACTACTGCTGTCCCCCAGCCATACTCACAAGACATTATCCTGACATCGATTACTATCTCAGGGTAACAAGTGGTACCAGAATTTTGCAGTAAGAACAGAGCAGACGGTATGTTAATGATGTCACTTGGGATACACTGAAGTCAAAGGATGTCTGTTCTGAATGTGACCATAGTTTCATTCCAGATATTTATGCTAAGTCTAGATATGGTACAAGGCAAAGAAGATGGAGGACATTCATTCCCTTGTTCATTCTTAAATTGGATTCATTTCTTCCTCTCAAAATTTTTAAAGAAACTTATCAGTCCTGACAAAACAGAAGTCACAATCGCTGCAAGTCTTAGATCCCTGCAACAAAAGATTTGTTAGCGAAACCTCTCAAAAAGTCACTCTATATTTGCAAGACTTTAATGCAACGCAGTGAGCCCTGGTACACAGAATGGTGTACTTGTTCATAAAGTAAATGCACGCAACTGTCCAGAAATCCTTGCCAGCTTTGTAAATTGCCAAGAGAGATGCACTTCAACAGATCATCATTTATATTAGCAGCTGAACAAATGAAAGCAGTATGACGCATGAACTGGCTTAAGGAGAAGCACCAACCTTTTACTAAGATTAACTGGAAATGCCTCTTGTCATTTCATCCTAAAATGTTTCTAAATAGGTAATTTAAAATAATAAAAGGGTATTAACAAGCTGAAAAAGAGATAAATATCATTTATGTCACACCAAATTTTGTGCTGAAAGTTATTTCTTCTGTTCTTTCATGTTTTCATCTCTCTCTGAACCAGATGTAACGTGCATCTTTCACCAAGCTCACCGGTTTACCTTATTGAAACTCAGTGCTGTTGCTCTCACACCTGGGTTAGCATCAGTAAAAAAACCGGTCTTTTTACTCTTGTTTTGGAACTTAATTGCAACTTTGCTACTTCAAAAGCTGAAAAATACTTGACAACATAGTTCAAACAGTCTGTAATGAGCTTAGCACATGTATTTACTAAAATCTGAAAAAACAATTATCCTAAACTAATACCAGCACTCAGGGCCATATTCAGATGTAAATTACATCAGCATTAAGTAGAGTAAATCGTTTGAAAATGATGGTACTACACTAACATTGCCAAGTGACACCAGGAAGGAGGTTTGATACATTTAAACTCCATCCACAAGGAGAAACTGAGTGGCAAAAGTAGTCTGAAGTGAAGATTTCCAGAGCTGGGTATCCCTGCGACAGAAATTACATTTAATTTTCTGCTGAATGATATTTTAAATGACTGCTAAAGTTCCTTATTTAAAATTACCTACTAAAACCCAGGGAATTATTATGGAAGAAATATTTCCCATCAACATATAGGTATTTTTAACTGGTCCGTCTTCCTGTTTGTTCATTTACTGTAGTGAGCTCATCACAGAATTGCTGCATCCTACTGAAGTAATGTTAGCTTCGTACAAAAGAAACTACTGGATGCAACTGCTATTGTCAAAGTTCGCATCTCAGGTGAATTTTGTCACTGTTCTACAACTTAGAGTGTACACATAGCAGATAATAATAACCAGAGCTGTGAAAAGTCACCACTGCATGATCATTAACCTGTGGGAAACTGAGATTGTGTTTATCATACAGTTCATGAATCTTCTGAGTGAACCTTCTTTTCAAGTATGCTTTCCTCAGAAGTTTGCTCTTTACAGTGAGTTTCGCTTAAGATGTTCTGACATTATTGCTTTCTGAAAATATAAGGAAAATGCAGACTTTGTGAAGCTTTTTGAACAACAACTAAGAGAAGGTTCACAAATCCCTAGGACTGATGCTGCTAATGTTCATTTCTTAATGTTTCTTTTCAGAGGGAAATCTATTTACATGGGCCCTAAAGATTTAAGTCCTTTAAACTCAAGAGAAAAAAGCATACAGGAGCAGAAAAGTGATCATATTTGTAATGAATTACATCTATGTAGCAGAAATGTTGAGTTTATACAGCCTGGCAGGAAATACTATAGTAAAAATGATACCGTACACAAGTTTTAAGGTAGAACTTTGCTGCAAAACACAGTATGAGACTCTATGCTTATTAAATATCAATGACTTCTGAAGCAAGCATGCTACTTTCCCAAGCAGAAATACTATCTCTAACTGGCACTCTAGATACTCCTTAGATTCTAGATGGACTCTTCAATTTATGATGGTTTTCTTCCAGCATCATCACTGGTAATGAAACTTTTTATGTAAAATTAAGTGATCAGAGGTACTTTTATACTTTTATACACTTCAGTTTTGATGTAGGAAAGCAAGGGGTAAATCTTAGATTTTCTTTAAATAATACCCAAACTGCTGCTTATTATAATGACACAAAATAGGATCCTCACAATCTCAAATTTGGGAAGGAAAAGATAGAACCGAATGTGCAGCTCTATCTTTCATATTTTTCTGGCTCTGGAGAAAATGAAACGTAGCAAAATGTTATTTTTGTCAATAAACCAAGTGGACATTATTCAAAATGCAAACACAGGAATCAGACCTGTGACTGAGGCACCATTTTTAAACTCAAAGAAAGACAGTATTTTAATTGAAACTTTATTGTTATTTGTCATCTGCACCGGATGCAACGTTTTCCTGGGGACTGGTCCAAAATCATGGGAATGAAACCCCCCTGGGAACTAACCTTATCTTCACTGTCTTCTACGCACCTCATTAATTCTTCCAGGAGAGTAAGACACACCTCTTTGATCTTAAAAACATAGGGCTCTAAATAATATTTTGCCATGAGGGAAGGATAAATGAGAAAGAATATCATAT
>NW_009646162.1:0-5568 GCF_000690535.1 Cariama cristata
TTGAAAGAAAAACTCCTGAAAGGAGAAATTAGCCTTGTTTTAGTCAAACCAGAACAATTAAGGTCATAGAAAAGGAAGTGTTATGGCCGGTACTGACTGCAAATACAAAAACTGAGGGTTTGATAATAATGAAGAGGGTATCTTACTTAGGCAGAGTGCTCTGGTTTGCTGGTGATTTGACCACAACCAGCTGTAGTAGATTTTCTGGTATGGTGAAATACAAACTTGGACATCTAGGAAGAAAGAATTCAGGTCATACTGGATAGCAAGATCTGTTCCTGGAGTGACATCTCAAAAGAGAAATTGTCATGGTGGATAATAATAGGCTGATCATTTACATGACATAGTGGCTAAAACAAGTCCATGCAATTCTTCGATGTATAAAGAGTGAATTCAAAATAATTGTGGGCAGGTGAGTTTACCTTAGTATTTTATTTTAGTAGTTTGACTACTGCAATCCTGTACCTAGTGCTTGCATCCAGAACAGAAGAAGGATATTGACAAACTGGAAAACCTTCAGAGAGGGTTGAGTCATGCCATGAAAATCATTTAAAGATTGGAAAATATTCTTCCTACTGAAAGACTCCAGCAGTCTATTTAGCTTATCAAAGAGAAAATTTAAGAGATGACCAGGGCTCATCCACATGAGATGTAAAAACACAATGGTAGATTAATCTTCATTCCAGCACAGAAAGAATAAGATCTATTTCTTGGTAGTAAAAGAAGACAGAATCAGACTTGAAATTAGGTAGGAACTGTTACTACTGGAGTAACATCAGTTTTGCAGTATATTCAAGGGGATATTTTTCTAAATGTCTTAAAAAATTAATTCGAGATTGTTGTCTGGCTGTACTATGCAACTATGAAATTATAAGAGTAATTGATCACAATGTCTGGCCTTTCACTTCACTTGTTCACAACACCTTATAGGAGGAATTGCATGTTCTGTGAAATGATTGGTAAATCTCTAACACCTTGAAGAACTTACCACCTTGAAAGGATGCTTTTATCTTCCATGACTTCACCAGAAAGCAGTGCAGATCTTGAAGACTTCTGCTGGTTTGACGGTGTGATAAATGGCTGCACATCTGCTTCTTTCTGTCTGGCAGAAAGAAAGTGAGGGGGAAAAAGGTCCTTAAAAACTCTGCCTCAGGTCTTGTTTACTGATGTGGTTTCTCTAGACTATACCTGGATTATCCCAGCTATATTATAGGTTATCTTGAATGAAGAGTGATACCACAGAAAAATGGGGAGTCAGAATACCTGTGGCACATCATACTCATGATGATGCTTACTTCTGTCACCAGGGGATCTAGGTTCTGAGAAATACAGTTATATAGTAACCTTCATTCCTTCTTGAGGGCTACTTACCATACTCAGGTGGCCAGCATCTCAGAGTGGGGGTAACAAGTCAACCACAAAGTTCCTTGTGAAGGAAAAGCCTGGGGGAGACAAAAAAGTCCATAGTTTATGAGCCATCTGAATACTGTAGGTTGAATGAGGAAACACAATTGGAAGCATCTATATTCAGGGTGGCAGTGGCAGCAGGCTGTAAAGTAAAAGCATCCTTTCTCTGAGCTGTCTGAAGAGTGGAAGTTTGGGAAACTGGATTTAAAGAGGCTGCGAAAATCAAACATCTAGGTTGAATGAAATCACTATACCACAATCTCTTTCTGAACATCTTTTGTGTAAGGGTTCAGAAAGGCGAGGTGAAAAGCAAGTCAAATCTAAGGTAATTTACTGACATCAGTGCAAGAAGCTGACAGGGAAAAATGAAAGAGGAATGGAAGTTCAATAGAGCACCCACTACTGAAAGCATCTCTTGAATGTTTTTGGTGTTGGTTTTTTTGTAATGTTCCAAAGACAGTGTTAGAAAAAAATATTAGGAGAAGGGGAGTTTGAATATATAGAAAGGGCTTTTGTTTTAATATCGGCTACAGAACCCTTCCCCCATATATATTTTATCAAACCTTGTTTCCAGATACAGATTACCAATGTAGAGAACACCTTTATGGTAAACACTTTAATATGAGAAAACTCACTGATTTCTAATTAAAACTTATCATACAAAGCTATAATTATTTTGGAACTGGGTGGGGTGTTGGGGGGAGAGATGCCTAAATATTTTAAATTGTTTCAATTTCTGGGTGGTATATTTTCTACACTTTTTTAAAAATGGTTATGATATTTGTATGTAGAAAGGCAAAAGTTTCATTTTTAATCTTCTGCTGATTAGTAAGTCTTGTGGGAAGAGCTCTGAATGTGCTCAACTAAAAGACATTGTGACCTAGCCCCATGGCAAGAGCTCTGGAGTCATGGTATCACAATGCTATTCCTTGAATGACTTGCCCAAGAGAGATGCAAGATATACTAACATGGGCAGTGGGCTGCACTAGTCTGTCTCCATGCTTTTTCATTACCTTGTTAGCTCACACTTAGTTGTTTTGGTGTCTTCAATGTGACATCACAATGGACTATTCTGGAAAGAATTACATCGCCACAAACAGTATGGGTTCATTTAGTATTTAGATTGCAAATATGCAAGTAAAACTCATAGAATCAATAGTCTCCTTTTTATATTTTATGTATGTAAAATGTTTCTAAAATATTAGAAAATAACACCGTATGCATAAAGGCTTGGAAAGAACATATCAAAGCATCTTTCCTTTATGCATATCTGGTTAAGTTGAATCCACCAATGTATATGGTACTGGAAAAGCACAGTCAATTTGAAGAGCCAGATACAGCTTCAGTGTAGATGTGAAGAAATGTACAGCACCACATAACGTGGCTGGGATCATATGTGTCATGCGGGACAGCATCAGTGGAGCCTTAGTCAGTCATTCCCAACAAATCCACTCCTGATATGAAGATTTTTAACCTTATTTTCCACTGTCTTGGACCTTCTGTGGTCTTTCTGAAACATAAAAGTCTGTTATAAAGTCATATCAGGTCAGAGTAGTAGGTCTTTACTGTTATTTTTTAATTCTTTGTTGAGGGATTCAACTTACGTTGCTGGTCAATAGAAAGGTGTGCTTTCAACAAGCAGCCAGTTTCACTGTTGGAAGAGACTGCATATTGAGCAGAGCTCCTCTGCATTGTACCCTTTCTATGTTGCCGTCCCCCTCCAGTCTCCCTGGGTGATGGCATATCTCTCCATTGCCTCAAGGTAAACCAGTGAAAGATTAAATATATATACTGAGCATGGGGAGGACTGTAGCTATAACTGAGTCTTCCACAACATGGAAATTAAAAAGGCAGGAAGATTTCTGTTAATTTAATGAGATACAACATGCTTTTCAAAGACTCCAGCTCCAAGGAGATAAGGTGGCGCTGAGTGTCCCATCAGTTGGGCATTTATTTTTTCACCCCAAACAAGTTGCACATAAGTTGTCCTCTGAACAGTAAGACATCTATTTTTCCTACCTGAGGCCTAGCAAGAGGAAATGCTAACCTAACTAGAGCCTCGCTTATTTGTATTGAATTAGTACAGTCATTAGGACTTTAACTATATTTATTCGGTGACAGTTTGCTACTGATACCACCTTTGGGACAAGCACCTCTCTCTTTTATGTTGCTTTTCTTATCACTGACAGGAGAAAATGACTGATGGGTTTTGGCCCTTGCTTGAAACTCCTTTTCGTGAGTTTCGTGAGTGCATATCCTGTAGCAAATAGATATTGCTAGTGTGCACCAGTCTTCATTTGCTAACCTGAACAAGTGCTGACAGATGAGAGAGCTGACAGTCTGCCCTACTGTTGAAGCTGGAAGATATAGTTACATGTGAATTTGCTGGCTTTTTAGACCTGAATAACTGCAATTGTGCAGAAGGGTCACCTCTGGGCTCAGTTATCATTCTGAAGAAAAAATTGAGGCTTTTTCAAAAAAATTCATATATTTTTGGCCTTCTGCTAAGTGATACCTGAGGAATGCATGGCCTTGGAAAACCAGGTTTTCACAAAGTGGCACAGAAAAAATTACACTAATGCTATTAAGATGGCAAGCAGAGATGTTAGGTATAATTATTATCCAAATGAAACCACTGGTATTTTTTCCAATAACAGTGGCTCTCAAATCAGGCTCTCGCTCCCTTCCTATTGTCTGTCTGCCTGTCTATCTGTCCCAAAGATCTTTGCACCATTTTATCTAATGGTATGTGCCACTGTCTACTTGTCCATTAGGAGTCTGCTCCTCCATTGACTTCAGTAGTACTAAACATGCAGAGCCCTGCTCTGACAAAAATAAGGCAGTCATGGTTAGGTTTATAATCCCACGCCACTCTTGAGAATTTTGTGATAATGGTTTGCTATAATAGTATAAATAATCACAGAAGACAAACACAAAACTGTGTACTCTGCACTCCGCAGTTGTATTTTCAGATATATGATCTTTTAGCAATCTTGGTTTGGGGTTAAAACTCTCTTTTCCCTATATTAGTTTAAAATCAAAATTTCAAACCCTTAGTAAGCAACTTCTAATGTAAAAGAAACATGTTAACCAAAATATCTCCCTGGTGAACTGTAAGCTTCTTGTCAGGATGAATTTGAAGAGTAGTAGGAAAAAATGTTTAGTATTTGCTCTGACTCCTCTTAGCCTCACAGCAAGAAGCAATAGCCTCTAGGTGGTCATTGAATGGTGACCACCTCTGTCTCTTAATTTTTCTTCATCTCCTAAGATCTTTTACATTCGGCTAGTTTTTCTTTCTCTTCCTATGTTGCAAATATTGCAAATTACTAGTTCAACATATCATTCCTTCTAGTAGAATGCATTCCGTCTCATTTAAAACAGAGGAACTCTGATACAGTATTTTCTGAAAACTTTTTCAAATCCTTTAGAAATGTTGTTTCTGAGTTCACCTAAAGGAACTTCTACTCTGTGCAGAAAATAGTCATATGCATCTAATTATCTAGGCAAGCTGATATCTATTGCATCAGCATACACACAAAAGTGCTTTATTTTAGCCTTTTAAAGATTTATACCTAAGTACTTCTACTGCATGGAGTTTATCTATTCAAATCTGCTTTGGCTGCTGCTTTGATACAGTCACAGAGAATAGCCTTATTTGCATTATGCTAAGGACACTTAGCAAAAGGAAAGCAAGCTGCTGTCCTGATCTCATTCTTGTTTATTATTGATGTACATAGTCAGCCAGAAAGTATTTTCTTGAGAAAATTATTTTTGTTTTGTTTTTAATGATGAACATAAGTATTTTCAATCCTATAAAATTCTAATGTGACTGAAGAACTGATAAAAAGATCACAGGAAAGAAAGTTGAAAGGTAGGGGATTTATAGATGTACTCTTTAAAACTGTTTTGCTTTTATTTCTTGTTAATACTCGTCTAGCACAACACCTAATTAACATTCTGGATAAAACGCAGCATTATTAAGGCTTCACTACACTCATAGACACCTTTCAGTTAAGGTGCTTGAGTTCACATAAAACATGCTTTCCAATCCTCAGAAAAACCTTTTAGGAAAACCAGTCAAGTCTTGACAAACTTATGTTAAATAAAAGGAGAGAGACTTTGGGGAGTTTGTTTGGGTCCTTTTCAGAAAAAAAAATTATT
>NW_009646163.1:0-7969 GCF_000690535.1 Cariama cristata
CTTGTCCAGAAGGATGCTATGAGGGACAGTATCAAAGCCTTACTAAAATCCAGAAAAATCGCATCCACCAATTGCGATCAAACACATTACCAAACGATCTAGAGGGTTAGGAATATGTGGCTACACTGGGCTGACTTCTCAAACATATTTTTCTGAATTAGCATAACAAAGAAACCCTCATGAATTCATCACCCATCATGTTTTGTTAGGTTTTTTTCCTGACATTTTGCTGGAGGGAGAGTCTGGCAATATTTTTCTCAAGGTGCTTAGCTTGGGTGTGGGTTCTTTTTAGAGGACCTATTTAATATCTGACTGTCCTTTCTTGTTTTTCATCTATATTACTGATGAAACAGATGCTCTCAGACAGTCTACACACTCACATAAAGATTTGTTGTTGGTGTTGATGCTGAGAGGGGAGATAGTGTATATCTGTATGATTCAAGAACAGACAGGAGTTGATTCGATCTCGGGCATTAACTAAGACTCTGGGGGAACTGCTGAAACACAGGGCTCCAGAACACATCTCTATAGGAAATAAAAAGTCTTCATTCATGACATAATAGACATGGCTTTTCAGCATTAGCAGTGGACTTCCTTCATCAGCACTGTTCTGCATGCTTCCTTTGCATTTCTGATCAAGCTGTCAGAAACCAGCAGGTTTCTTTCATATTTTCCCTTCAGAAAAAAATTCCTGTTCTCCTACATACTCCTCATCTGCAAAACAAACTCCCTGATTGAAGGCAAGAGATGATTAAGCTACTGATGAAAGAAGGGCTTAAAAGCATAAATAGCAGCTTTTGTTATGTCACTTTGACCAACATACTAGAAGTTTGTGGCAATATAAATTTCAATAACATACCATAGCACCTGGTATATTCCATTATATTTCAAAAAGCCATCATTCTCCACAGTGAAGCAGGCAGATGAAAATTTATTTCAGAAAAGAAGTTCAAGGCATTTTTCAGTGTCTTTGGGGTCTGCTCCAGAGTCCCATTGCAAGGATTATGCTAAATAGTTCCAGTAAAACCCTGAGAAAGCGAACCCAAGATCAAGCTCAGTGTTAACATCAAAGATAATGGCAACCCTGTATCGGTGATCCAAGAAACTATGCATGCTGTTAAAACAAGGCATTCCCTAATTTTGGTCTGTTGCTGATCTGTTTTCCCTTTTTGCTAGGACTGGTCTAACAGAAGCTCATGAATGTTTAAAGTATAGCTGTTTTAGCAGTTTCTGCCGCGCCTTCTCTTTTTAACCTAAGTTCTTCTGATATTTAGGTCCTCCGTCACGAGATATGCCACATGTCTGGAGAGGAAGAGCTACATAGCAGCCCTGGGCCAGCACTTTCTAGTGGGGTGCATGTAAGCATAGCTCCTGGTAGGCTTTGCACGGCTGCGAGACAGAGTGTGTTGCAGTCCCCTGTTGCCCTGGGTAGCCAGGCTGCCCTGTTGATGGTCTACGGCATTTGACAGCATCCACAGAGCAGGAAAGAGGATGTGACCCTGCAAGTACCAGGACGACTGTGGGCAAGGCGGCAAATACTTCTGTCTATCTGCAGCTTTCAAGAAATTAGCTGGTATTCATGTGGGGTACAGGGAACCTTATAAATCAAAGACGGCAAGGTCCTGGAAGTGGAGACAGCATGTACGTTGGGTCCAGCTTCAGAAGTACAGAATGTGGAACAGGAAATACAGGAAATGGAGAGAGAGAAGCATGCCTGGTATTGGAGTCATGGTTTAGAGTAAGGCAGGAGAGTGTGGTGAGGGTATGGAGTCTCAGACCAAAACCTTAGTTTGAGAAGATGCAGCATATGTACCGAGGGCTGATAGTGTTTGGTTTTTTTCACAAGGATATGTGCAAGTTACGTGGCTTAGCAGCAAGGTTTGCTTGTCATCAGGGAAGTAGCACTTGAAAGGGTTTTGCTCTGACGAGGTTTTGCCTAACCTTTCTCCCATTGTTGTGGCCAATGACCCAAATCAAGAGGAGAGAGGATAAGCACTGCAGCATGAAGCCCTGCAAAATCACAGCTGTTTTATGAGAAAGTAGTCTACAAAATGCAAAAATAGAATGGTGACAGTACCAGTAGAAAATAAAGCTGAGTCTTTTAATCTATCTGGATAAAACTTCATGCTCAAGCTACACATTCAGCAGAAAAAGCAATCGGTGCCACATAAAGCAGAAGCACTTGTGATGAAAGCAAATTCTTTGTATGGCTTTCATCTCTCTGCGACATCAGACTTTTCTTGTACTTATGTCACCTTACTCTTCTGAATTACTTTCTGTCCAGAAGGGTTTTTCCAGAGCAGATGTGCCATGATAACATTTTGTATTGACGTGTACAAAGAGTTTAGGTTTTGTGATAATATCTCTTGAAGGCAAAGTACACACAATGCTGGGTTTTTTCCATTTGCCTGCATTTTTTAGCAATGAGTAAAATGCTGGGGGGAAGTATGAGACTGGTAGGTCTTTAAGGCAGAAATCCCTAACCCAGTGAACATCTTAGTCCTTGCATCTATCTAGTAAACAATGAGTTACATTGTGGTTGCAATTATATGTAGAAGAAAACCTCTTGTAGAATATTACGCAGAAACATTCAGGTAAAATACAGGAGCCTGTAACTCCATAAATCATTTTCCAAAGCAAGCAGGCCAAAATACCTAGCCAAGAGTCTGGCAAATGTTTGCTTGAGCCAAGCAGTCACTCTAAAAGCTAAAAGTCACTTTAAAAGTTAAAACTGGGCCGTAATGCGAAGTTAAATGTTGATAAGGCACAGCCGTAGTTACTGTTGCCATGGTTTCTGCTCAACTCTCACAGCAAGCGCTCATAAAGCTTTCACACCTCCAGGCGTGCTGTGTCAGGACAGTCAGGGAACTGCTACAACTCTTGGGACGCTGCCAGCCGGAAGCCTCTGCCACCTTGGTTTCTGCTCTGTGTCTCCCGTCTTGTGAAATGGCACATTTCCATACGGCCTGCTGCTGGTGTTGATATCACTAGGGCAGAAGAACCACCATCCTCGGAAGTGCCGCATGATGGTTGACAGTGTGGTTCGCCTTCTGTCATTGTTTTGTGTATATCTTCTGTGGTTTATGAAGTAGAGCTAAATGGTTCCCACAGCAGTTTGCAGTAACCTGTGCCAGTGTACAACAGCCTTTAAAGGAAGGACAGGATTAAAAAACAAAAGCAGACCTCAGCTAGTCTTCTAGGGTAAAGAGACACAGATCAGGGTTTAATTGCTAATGTAAAGCTCAACCCCTGCTTTATGAGCTGGGTGAGTGGGGACAGAGCCCAGTGAGTGTTCCCTGTGCTAGCAGAGACCCATGCAGGGACATCCTCCCAGCCAAGCACTTTTAACAGGCTTGAGAAGCACATTGCAAAAGCTAGCTTGCAGGCCATTGTTTCCAGCGTGGGGTGTGGGAAGCTGGGCGTCCAGCCTGGTTTGTAGGCAGCCCCCTCAGATCTCTCCACACTGCCCTTCCCACAGCTCAGGGAGGTGAGAGCAGGTTGTGGCTCATCTGTGGTTCTCCCCTGCTCCTTGATACATGCACAAACTTCTTTGCTGGGCTGAGTTCTAGGTTTGTCTCTTTGTAATTTTGGCTTTCTGGTCTTCCAGAGAAAATGCTGGCAGCTCTCAGTTGTTGCAAAGTTATTCTGTCCCTTTGAATTTTTAAGAGAAGATGATTCTCACCTGCTGTTTTTCTTCTGGAGTCAGCAGTCTCTGGCAATATTAATAAAGTGAATACACTTCTTTTCTCATGACTTACCAAGGTCTGACTTCAAAATACAACCTTGCTACAGGCAGATGCCTTCCAGAATGCAAGATGCTAACAAACACAAGTTACAGCAATGGGAATCAGACCAGTTTTTAGAGTCAGGATTCCCGAACTTTGATTCATGTGGGACTTCTTCCTGGATGCTATGCAGAGTGGGCACCACATAACAGAATTAATTTGTAGCACAGCACCTTTTACTTAATGGTATACTTCAGTGAAAATGTTCGTTAGCAAGCCACAAGTAAATGCTTCTTTGGGTGCGAGTGAAAGGCTGAAAAGTTTATGAGGAGAATTCAGGTGGGTAGGTGGATGGAGTTTACCCAGTCAGATCCCTAATGCTGTTGCATCTCTAGAAATAGGTGGGAGGGAACTGCAGGGTCCTTTTCATGGCTGTTTCTAAAGCATGGCAGGAAACAAGGAATCCTCTTCTCTTACGGCATTAGCATATACAGCTGAGTAGGTTATTGCAAGGCAACTTTTCTCTTTTTTTTTTTTTTTTAAATTCACAACATTCTCACTTACAATTTTCCAGTCTTTTTTTGCTCAGCATAAGCAACCAGCATCCTGGAGGCAAAATAAATTTCACCAGCATCTTGGGTGACTAAACAGATACTCCGTTATAAAATGAGATCCAGAAAGGAAGTGTTTCTCTACATTTTTATTGCCACAAATACTGTTCTCAATATGATGGTTACAACAGTCACCATCTCCTTTCCTAAAGACAAGGAAAATAAATAAAAGAATACATTACTTGGTGTCCTCTGATAGCTCTGCAGGCTGCAGGAGGTGGCTGAGGAAGCAGGTCATGGGATAGTGATGAGTACAGCAAGAATTCTTGCAAGAGGAGGATGACAATGATGGGAGCGTTGGTCCTCTTCTATGCAATAACACGCTACATTTTTGAGGATACATTGCTGGACCAGTGGTGTCTGCACAGCTGCTGTTATACATCTCTTTTGAGCTTGTACAGAGAAAAAACTTGACTCTGCAACTTCTGTGAGAGTAAGAAAAATGTCTCCATCTGCATTAATTGTGTATCTTAAAATAAGCTGATCCCTTTGATTATGGTATAGGGTATTGTTTCCGGGAGGAAGAAAATAAAATGTCTTGCCTATTTTAAAACTGGAGATCTGTGATAATAAGGAAATACAAACAGCTCTAAGTGAGCCCTAATGCACTATAACATTTTTTAGAAAACAACTATGTAGGAAATTCAGCATAATTTTAATTGAGGGAGACTATTTTTCCTGACAGCAGCTGCACTATATGTACTTACAGATCAAAAAATACCCATGTTTTAGTGTTAAAAGATTCCAGCAGCTTCGCTTTTCATGCAAAGTTATCTTACATCAACAGAAAATAAAATATTTTCTCTTACTTATTTCACTTTTTGATATCAAACTGTGCTGAAGAATCTCAGTGGACAATATTTGAACCTGTGTAAAGTGCCCCTACTAACCATTTTTTTAAAAACTGTAACTTGTTCTTCCCTTTAGACATTTCCATGCCTCTTATCTTCTCAAAAAATAGAAATAAGTAAGTATGCCTAAATACTAGCTCATATACAGCACTATTCTGTTTTTAGTGTGACAATTAGAATGCCAGAATTAAAGCGTTAACTTAATTTGATAGGACTATTGGCTATCAATGTAGAGTGCACAGCATAGGAAAGAGAAGCAGCATTTGGCTATGTAACTCATTCTTACTCAAATATCCTTCTGAAAATAGGATTAATCAATAACCCAGAAGAAAATATCAACTGTTAAAATGTAAATCATCTCAGCCTCAGTCTCTTTTAGTTTTAGAAGCAAGTTTGATACAATTAATTGAAGGTTCATACTCCAAAGCAAGGACTTGTGAAGAGAGTTGAAGAATGTGTGTCAATGAACTCTAATGGAAAGCATTTTCTCTGATAGAAACTGATAATCCTACCATCTTTAATGGAAGGGTTATATACAGAGACAGAATTGCACCACTGGTACCTTATAAGAACAGACAACTGAATGGTAGGGTATCAGATAACCTCTATCTGCAGTAGAGGGGCCTGAAAGCAAAGTAAAAAGCAACCTGGTGTCTTTCTAGTAACCATGCTTTCAAAAAGAAGGCTTAAGGCTGATGGTTGCAAAGACTCTTTGGACTCCAAAAGAGAATGAGTGGAGGGTTGATGCTCCACATTGTCTTATTCCCTCTAACATTTGTCCTCTAATGTCCTCTCTTCCCTCTAACAGCGTCCACAAGACAGGTAGGGACTAAAGGACCAAAGGGCTTATTCTCTCCATTCATCATACTGGGAGGAGGCAGCAAGAACTGCTTATTGGGAGCAGACAGAAGGAGGCAGACTGAGTAGAAAATACAGTAAGTCTAGGTAGAAATAGCTCTTCCTTGGCTGCAGAAGTACTTTAAAGCACGGGATGAGGACTATTGCAGACCCCTTTTGCATTCTTAATATGTGGAGGTCAGAGCACCGTTCTTATAAAAGCAAATCCTCCATCTCCAGTGAGTTCTGATTCAGGCAAAATCTCAGAATCATACCACTAAAAGGATTTTCTGAATTCAAACAGTATAAAGTAAATCTATACTTACATAAGAGTTTTCCAGTTTTACATTAGGCTTATTAATGAAATGCCCTGTTTACCAAATGTAGCAATTACAGGGCAATAATCCACCATTTAGTAGAAATCAACCTTAGTCCTTATGTTTCCTTTTTGTTTGTTTACTCTGACTTCCACTCAGGAAAAAGTGTAAAAACTTTCTTATTTCAGGAACCCATTTTCTTCGAATTAAGTATTCATATAATGAAATGCATAGAAATACAGTATTTGAAAACTTAGTCACTTGTAAATAACACTCAGTATCTTTAGAAAGATCCCAGGTAAGCACATAATAACTGATAATAACTGTCTAGATTATTACATTAACCTACAAAACAGTCATTCTGTCCTTACAGTAGGCAGACTATTGTATCCATTTATTTTCAGTATGTAAGAGTATGACTGAAATCATACCTGAATTGAATCCCATTTCATTGAGAACTATTTCTGTCATACTCACTGAGCCTTACTTTAGGTTTTGGAAATAAATATTCAGCATGAAATTATAGCATGAAATAGTCACACAAAAGTTGCCACTTCATAATAGTCCAACCACTGTTTTCTAACCTTTGCATCAATGGTACTGTAGGAAATGTTTTGGACTTACATTTATTTTCGGTGTATTTCTTGTACTTTGAGAACAGCTGAACACCATTAATGTGTACCCTTTCATAATCCTGCATATCAAGCCAGAGGAGAAAGTATCAGCTCTGAATCTCCAAAATAAAACCTCACTCAAGAACATCTGGGACTTGCCCTGGACAGTTTCTCCATGTACATTGCTATCCAGCTATCCATTTTCTGCCTGTTAAGTCTACAGTGGGATCCGTAGTTGCCTTGCACTGCAGAGATCGTTTGCTAAGAAAGCTAACACTCCTGGAGATGTGCTCAGGTAGTCAGCCTTAAACCAACCATCACATCTGGGCTCATGAAAGAAGATTTTCTCACTTGTCACTGGCAGGACCTTTGAGGAAGGGGAGTGTTAGTTACACCGCTATGCTTTGCTTCTTGGGCACTTTAGGGTAACAAATGCCTCCTACCACAGAACCGACTGGACGTGCAGGACACCAACCTTGCTGTTTGAAGGAGTCGCTCCCATCCCTTCCCTCCAGGGAGGCTCAGGAGTGCCTGTTTGCAAGCATAAAGGAAATATGCAGGGCAGACTTTTCACAGGAGGGCTCACTGACCTTGCAGTGCAGCTCTGATGGTCAGGGTTAACTCTAGATGATCGAATGTATAATAATTTGCAAAGCACAAGTCTTGTTCCACCTCTGTCTGTGCCCTAAGCTACCAAACAAGAACTTGTGCAGAGTTCATTTTAGAAACAGGGAACAGTTTTTCATAAAAGGCGTGCCTCCGTATGTCAGAAGATCTTAGAAAACAGTAGGTGAACAGCTTATTTCTACCTGCCTACATAAAAGACCTGCACTCGGTGTTATGCTTTACATTCTTTCAGACCCATACAAGCACAGTGGGTGTTGTTATCAAAGGAAGCACAAATTCAACACCAGGTTTTAAGCTGTGGGCTTTAAACCATGACAATTTTTGAAACGTACTGTGAATTGTAACAACAAAAAAGACGATGGCTTTTCCTCTTGCAACCCTGAGTTC
>NW_009646164.1:0-7797 GCF_000690535.1 Cariama cristata
CAAACCAGGACAGCTTCTTATTTGCTTCAGACAACTCTCATACCAGGACTCATCTGTTACTCAAAGGACCAGTTATGAAAGTATTATCTGATGACTTATCATTCTCTCACATTGAAGTTGTGCCAATACATAAAATAGTGTATCATGTCACTGGGAGAGCAGCAAGACTCTTACCAGGTGACCACAACACTCTCTTCTGAATCCCAAGTTCTATTACCTGCTCCAATAAACAGCTGCTAATTTTATACACTATAGCATGACTTTAAAAGGACATTTTTAGAAAGGACTGAAGTTCAAATAAATTTAGTTCTTCAAAGGAAGAAAAATTCCTAGGATACCCGAAAAGAATGAAATGAAAAGTGAGAGGTGGACTCTTGAGTGAGCTATGAACTATGAACTACATGAACTATGGAAATTTCAATGAAATGTTACAGTAAACAGATTTTTACAAGAGATACTGGTCTTTACACATGGATACGTAAGATGAAGATGTCAGAGTACTGAAGTACCTTTTACAGAACAGACACTGAAGGAGATATTTGCACTGGAAGCTAAAGACAGACATAATTCTTACTGGAGATGTGTGTCTATTATTAATGAGAAAGTGTACAGGAAAACATGGCACAGAGCATGTGCTTCATTAAGTCATTACAAGACAACAAGCAGCTAGTGAGGGGCCCTTAAGTAAGTACAACCAATTTGATAAGAGATTAATTAAAGTAACTGAACAGTCAAGAATTAAATAATTCTTACATTTAAATGTTTTAGGGGCTCTTAGGAGAGAAAGAAAGGGATGTTATAAAAAACTTCAGGAATACTTTGGTAGATCACCTTGCTGTATCAGATTGCTATACCCATTCCATTCCTTTCTCACTAGTCACCTTTTTTAGTTATCAAGCCCTGAATAAGAGTCAATGTCTAGTATCAAGCACAAAGGAACCAGTTTGTGTCTCAGAGGTCTACAAATTGCATTATGGTGTCTTGTTTGTTTCAAAATAATTTCAGTGCCTTTAAATTGTCGTTTTAGAGCTTAAGATGTGTAGGAAAGAGGAGGAAGTAAGTAAAATCTGTCTGCCAGAGTCTCCTTAGCATTAGTGCGAGGGATTCAAGTGTAGTTCTGAATAGGACCACTCAAAATAATGATCTAAGAACAGCCATCATTTAAGGACACAGTGAGAGCACTCATGATCACAGCTTGTGACACATCTAGAGCAAAGCAGACACATATTTTTAGGCTACAAATATACATCCATAGTAATTCAAATGCAAGACACTGTTCTTCGGTTGACCCAGGCTACATGTATCCTTCACTAGGGTGAATGTCTCAGATAGCTTAGCCTAGATCTTCCTCTTGTCTTGAGCAAAGTACTTACCTTCTGTAATTATGTCTCTACTTAGGAACACAAGCAAAGACACAGCTGGTCTCTAAAATAAAAACTTTAGTTTTTGCTGAAAAAAGGATTACCTCTAGTTAACTATTCTCAAGGAGGTCCCTCAGTTTTAATAATCTAGAAGATGGACAGAATAGACAGTATCTATCAAACTTTTAATTTGAGATTACCTACACAGATTTTCTGGTCTTGCAACAGATTTTCTCCATCCTGCCGAAGAAGACTGGCAGTTATACTGGAGGCCTGCCATTCAAACTTAGCTGACAGTTAATGAGGCAACTCCATTTTTCTCATTTAAAACGATTGTTTGATATTTTCCATGTCTGCTGAGACAACCCAGACCGTCTTCAGTCTTAAACTTTCATCTAGCCTTTGATTTTCCACATCTCCTAATATTTTTCCATTATCAGTATATATTCCTCTTCAAAAAACAGGCATATTCCATCCAGTATCTCTATTTCTTTCTTATGTTCAAGAAGGATGACAAAAACAAGCAAGAAAACAGAAACAAGGTTATCCACTTTTTTCCTGCTAGAGGATAAGCCAGATTACTTCTTTTCCATGTAGTGTACAAGATGTGAGAAGAGATGGGACCTTTCTTCATGAAGGCACATCTGCTTCATCATTGATTGAATGACCTAACGAGATTACTGCTGGAGCCTATTCCTTGCTTAAAAGTTAGTTCACCCAGACCAAAGAAGTATAGACCAGCCTTCCAGCTCTGTGATCTATTGCAGATGTCTCAGTTTTCCCTACGGATGAACACAAACACAAATCTGTGTAGTGCTACTGTGGTTCAGTGTCATGCATGTAATAATGTTCTAAGAGAACATCTACAGCTACAAATATGTGTACACTCCTATACACCTAATGTACACTTTTATACATCTCAGATGTTTGTATCTACAGTTTTTCTTTAATTAGAGTTTAAGTTGCCTCTACTGCAGTGATATCAGTAGACCGGTAGATACGTAATTCACTATGTTAAGTCTATATTGATACTTGCAGTTCTTCAATATATCTCTCAGGTTCTTGTATCTGAAACCAAGCAGGAATATTTTTTAAACCACACAGGAACGATTTTTTAGGCAACTACATAATGTCTATGGCTTGTATCCAGTTCTAAAAAAAAAATAAAAAATTAAAGCTATTAATGTGGATGTTGCAGCTACCAGAGTCTTTATAGAACAAAATATTTGTAAGTTGTCTGAATAGTTACTCAATAAATTTCTGTTTCAGTTGTCTGGAGCATCTGTACAGCCACACTATCTTTTTGTTAATAAAAGGGTTTGCAAGAACTTGAGCTTTGCTCAAGACAAAAATAAACAATTTGTCATTGCTGCTCTAAAGCTGTTAAGATCATTACAGTAAGTAGTGCATTCTAATGCCAGAAAGGAATCTTATTCTCTCATATGATTCTTCACCCTATGAAGCTGGTGCACTACTACCACACAGTACAAAGATGACTGCTGAACATAGAAGTGGGTTTATGTCCAGAGCCATCTCCAGCAGAGAGAGTGTATATTTCACTTGCTAACAAAAGTTGGATGAAGTTGTCTGGAGAGCAAAATGATTCATTATTGCTTAACTGCCACTACACTGTGTGTACAGGGCAAAAAATGCTCCAGATTCTTTGTGCAGTGGGTGTAAAAAGATCCATCATACGTCAAGACAGGTTATTATGCTATTGTTTGACTGTTACTTTTACAAATAGACAAACATCAATGCGTGAAGGAACATTTTATTGTAACAATTAAGTTACAAGTGAAGAACTGTCAGAATGAAGGTTTCATGGTTAGATGTTGAATCTCTGAGTGCTGCTTTGGCCAGTAAACCATACCTCTCAGGCTAGTCAGTTACTGGAAGGTTTGGGGCGCAAATGTCATCCATCTATCATACCACCTCACTGGTGAATTTAGGTCTAACTGATAGTGACTGAGTTCAGGTCTTATGTGTCTGACAGAGAAAATGCAGAGGTATGTCACTAGGCAGCAGAAAACAGAATGGGACTCCTTTCAGTGGTCTTGTGAATCTTATTCCTGAGGACAGAGTTGTCATGAGTTAAATGTATTTCAGGAGTGCCTCTTTACTTCAATTTAGTCAGAAGGGAAGATGATATCCGAGTTTCACTGGGATGGTGCACTGAGACTTTTCAGCTTTAAAGCTGTCACGCTGTGGGAGCCTGCAGAGGCCCTACAGATGAAGCTATATAAGTCTGACATTTGCTGAATACAGTCTTTAATGATCACACTAGATCTCTCTGAAGTCATTTGTGATCTGAAAGCTGAAAAAACCCTGTTAAGGGAAAAGGTAAAAAGCTGTAATGACGATAAGAGGCACCCAACAATTCACATTCTCATTTCTTGCAAGAAAGTTGTTGTCTGTTATCCCAAAGAACTGAGTGTTATGTCAGTTTATCTGAATAATTTTACAAACAAAGTAACAGAGCTAGATTTGCCAATTTAAATTCCATCTCGCATTCCATTATCTTTTCAATATATAGACAAACACCAAGATGAAGGCCAGTTATCTTGTGAATCCTGTTTTGTGAATACACTGCTTGGACTGCAGCTGCCTCTTTACCTGGAAAAGAGCAAAGAAAGGAAGACAGGAGAAATGGAAAAGTAATGCTTGCAACTCCATTTCTAAAAGACAGAATTAGGTCAAAGACATGAGTAAAAAGTATTTATGCTCACTGTAGCTGTAGTACAAGAGAATAACAGTTCCTTGGATGTCCAAATGAAATGAAAAAGAATTTGAGCAAGGAATCTTGGGGGATAAGAGGGTAGCTATGGCGGAGCTGTGTTTTTTAAAAGGACTGAAAAAAGCACATGGGGAGTAGCAGGTCTTAACTAAATGATTCATAGTGAATATTAAACTCTTGATGTAGCATTTATCAGCTGATGAATCATTTGTGGCAGATTTTTGCAGGTACATTGTTTCTTTCAAAAATGGAAAGTATTATGTCAGGAAAAGCATCTGAAGAGTATTACTTATGATTTCATTTGCTGCTCTTCAGTTTATGTATTGGTTATTGTTTGCTTACCCTGTGCCTTTTCAGACTACTGTGCTGAGACAAATGGGTATGCTTTCCTTTTAAGTATGCATTTCTTCCTCAAAGACTTGTTTTGTTTTGTTTTGTCTGCCTGAGAGCAGCTAAAGAAACAACTTATATTTGAGCACAGAGCAATAATAAAACCATTGTACTGTTAGACGTGGTATTCTTCAAGGAGATTATGCTACTGCATGTTTGTGATATTTGGGATCATACTCTAGAAAAAGGCTGTTCAGGTTTTTTAGATCAAAATAAGAATCACATTGCAAAAATTAAAATTGAAAAAAGGGGATCATCTGAGACAAAGATGTACGAAAATTATGCATGCCATATGTCTTAATGACACTAAAAGGACAATGTTTCAAAGAAATGTTGATTTAACAATATACCTTTCAATGGCATATCACCATCTCAGCAGCAGCATCAGTGAGATTTACTTCATATCATCTCTTTTAGGTGTCAGATTAGATGTCTTACTGTTCAGTAAAGAGGAAAGCTAACTTTTCCATCCCACTTCTCCATGCATATCTGCAGCTCCCTGTGGGTTTCCTTCTGTATTGTAACCACTGAAAATGCCACTTCACTCCTTGCTCATTTCTATACAGGCTATGTGGAGGATTCACACAAAACAACACGAACATTTTGTTTCAGAGCAATAGAGCAGTTCTGAAGTGAGTTCCCTGGTCATACAACAAAAAGTGTGTTTGTTTGATACACACAGAGAGTATTTTTAGTGAGTGCAACCAAGATACTTTCTGGAGGGAAGTAAACTGGAATCTCCATTCCAGTTGCTTATCAAATGTGCACCACAGATTCATAAGGGTCTGAACCAACTGCTCCACACTACCATGAGTTTCGTCAACACACATCCCACGAGAAGTATATATACTTTCACATACTGCCTACTACCTCCCAGCTCTTTGACTAATGCATCTTCTTCATTCATCCACACTTCCCTTGGCTCAAATTCATTTTTGTCTTCTTCCATTTGCAGTTCATTAACATCTTGCATATTCTGTCTCCCTGTTTCTTATTATTGCCCCTTTATTATTGTTGTCTTTTGCAAAGGCAAATATTCAACAAAATCCCAGCTGGGTTCCCAAGGAAATGACAGAGTTCATTCCTAAGGAAATGACAGTGTCAAAAGTTTATGTGTCAGCAGGATAACCTTGCGGGAGTATCTAACTGCTCATGGTTACCAAGAGGGCAGGCAAACAACGCCTCAATTCATATCAGAAGATGAATACTCTGCTTATGAAGACTCAAGACAACCAGCACACTTTGGGTGCAATGCTGAAGATATTCATTGATTACAGAGCTCCTGAACTGATCTTCAGGTGAGGAGGTACCACCAGAACTGCTGTTTGACTGCATGCTTGCACCTGAGGTCTTGGGATCACCATATAGGAAAGTTTTAGGAACCTATCTAGCACTGCTTTATCGTTCCCATTTCTCACTGACGACAAGAGCACATCTACAGATACCTTTCCAGCTTGCTCCCTGCCACAGATTGTATCAGGAACACCCTGTGTGAGCACTCTAATTTCCAACCTGAAAAAAATTGTGACGTTCTTCTGTACCTGTCGTTATTATATGTGCAGAGGGAGGGAGGAATGACAGCCCTGTCTCAGAGTTGCAGAGAGATGACACATAGCACTGAATCATAAAGGCTGTTTTGTCTTTAAAAGCTGACCTGGGGCTCTGAGCTGTGAGGGAATCTTTCACCTGGCATTTAGGTATGTCAGAAAATGCCTGCCCAGCCTATGTTCTCTGTGAGTCTAATGCAGTCTAATTCAGCCCCAGTACTAACCAAGCCATAGTAATGCAGTCACTACAGGCTCCTCTAAAGACCTAAGCACATGGTTTCTTCCTTTTTTCAAAAGCAGTGGGTTATGAGCTGATGATATGATCAAAGAGCCACACATAGAATGCTTTTCTGTCATATGGCCTTTTGAATCTCTGCCTACAAACCAGAATAACAAGCAGGGGAAAGGGTGTTTTTTTTCAAAATACAGAGCAGTTAGTGATAATGTTTGCTGGTTTTAATGCTCCTCCTTCCCCCTCCCTCCCTCCTTTTTCATCATTCACAAAGTCTCACAGGACATTCCAGCCCTCAGTGGGCTACCGAAAGTAAGCAGTGGCAGAGAAAATGTGCTCCTGGGACGTCATTGGACCATGGATTTCTCTTCATGTGGTTTTGAGTAGCCACTTCAGGCTGAGGTGGCTAATGGTTTGCAGGAATGACATCAGGTGCAGATTTTCATCTCTTGTTTCAGTAGGCAGTCTGCAGGTAGAGACTTAGCTGTGGGTTGTGAGCTTCTTTGTGATCAGGCAAAGAGGAAGGCATGTTTTGCCATATTTGCAGACACGCTATCACTTCTAATGGAATACAAACTCACTGCATGCTCTGTTGTTACTTGGTTTGCAATCAGAAACGGCACAATTTATTATCAGTAAGAATTCCGGGCTGTTGATTCTGAAAAGGTGTTTTTGACAGTTTTTATGGCACACATCCCAGACTTGGATTGGTAGTTACAGGGCATGGAGGAGTCACAGAAAGCACAGGCTGGGTGACCCTGCTGCCTTCTAAGACCTCAAGCACTGTACTTGAGATCGCTCAGAGTAAGAGTTTTCCATCTTCTTACTTTTCTTTTTTTTTGTGTGTGTACTCTTCTTATAGAGCAAGCTAAACAAAAGAAGTAAGAGATTATCATTACCATGGGCACTACCTTTTTTTATAGAAAGCACCGTAAGTTTAAAGGCACTTGGAGTACCCTTTTCCACCTCCCAGTTTGTCACGCAGCCCCAACTACCTTAGATTTAGAAAACCAAAGGTATGCTCCATTTCCACCCTATTAAGGTTTATATCCTCCTTGTCCAGGTATGACCTTATGATCTGTTAGCAAGGGGAATAGGTAGCATTTCCTAGTGAACCACAAGGAACCAAATATGATGAATTATTGTGTCCATCCTTTCCAAGAAAGTACTAAAGTCCCCACAAATTTGAGATAGGAATGTATAATTAACCACGTTAAAATAATTCACAAATTTATCAGTGGATAATTCAATAGATAGTTCCCACATGGTTTAAAAACCCATGGAAACCAAAGCCTGGAAATTTTTCTTAATATTATCCATGTTATTCAAACAAGAAGGTTTTGAGAATGACTGCTAAAGTCTTGACCGTTATTTTGCCCACAGTAGTGGATTTGCTGACCTTAAACTGGTCAGGCCACTGATCAGTAGGGGTTCAGTGTTGTGGGGCATCACAAGAGGGAGGGAGAGAGAATCACTGTCTTTAATGTAAGTACAATTTGTTGCAAACAAGGATGAGGAAAAGGCAGAGGTACT
>NW_009646165.1:0-6431 GCF_000690535.1 Cariama cristata
CCACTAGGCATGGTAGAACGTGTGTGTGTCATGTCAGCTGTCTTCTTCCCGTGCCAGTTGTCAGCCCCTGGTAAACCCGAAGAAGCTCATCCCTTTCTTCTCCCAGGTTAAGCTACCTGCCACCCTGTGTGGAGTCAGAGTAAGGACAAGGCATCTCTGAGGAGCACACCAGGGGTTCAGGCCCTTGCTCCCTATGCTGTAGCTTCTCCTGTGCTCTGAGACATGGAGGCAGAGGAGCTACTGCCAGCTTCATGAGCCAGTACCACTGACATCAGTGGATCACGCAGCTGATCCAAGGACTGATCAATCTCCTCAGCTGTAAAATACATTGACCTCTCCTATAATGCCCATGACTTGAGGTGTGTGAACTCAGCCACACTGTCAAGTCATAGACATACATACTGCCAATAAGAGAAAACCAAAAATGTTTTGCAGAATTTAGGGTGGTCATTTTGGATGTACAATACAAGGTTACTAGAAAAAAACTCTACAGCACTAGAAGCTTAATGCTCTGGGGTATATTTTCCTGCATGTTTGTCTAGCCCCTGTGGATTTACTTGCAATGTTTTTTCCCAGGAACTGTAATGCAAGGCAATAACGTATTTTGTTAATCTCATATGTTTGCCTGTCCAATTGGCAGATTTTCCAGCACCAACTCTGAGCTCAGCGGAGAACTTGATTCCAGACAAAAGCCTTGTTAACAAAAGAAACTGAAAGCAACCGCCAAATGTTTGCTTAGATGGTGTGTTTCAGGAAGTATTTTATTCTATTTCATCATTACTCTTCCATCTATTTATTTTTAAAACAGACCATTATGGTTACATCCGGACTTTCTGTTGCCAAGTAACTCATAACATTCAACAACAACTGCAACAGGACAGCAAATACAGCAGTTAACAAGAAATCCTGCTGTTCCCTCCACTTTCACAAAAACTCCGCTAAAACAGAGTGGGTGAGCACCAGTGATTGCAAGCTTTGTTAGTCCTCACATGCCCAAACAGGATATCATCACCTGTTTCAATGTCAACAGCAGCCTTTGTGGCCTTTGATGGCCTGTGGGCTGAACTATGGTCTATTACTGTATCTCACAGAAAGTAACCGAAAGGGAACAGCAAAATGTGATGGTGGAGTTGCTCCCAGACATAAGCTTGAACTGAAAAAGTGTGTGCTTAATGCAATGGTTTAGTTCAGTCTCTGGAAGAAAATAATGTGCTAGTCCAGCTTGTCCAATTGTTGGGGTTACCTAAGCGCTGAAGCTCTGCACCCTACTCTGCACCGGGCTCTGGCACCACTTCCGCACTGCTGCAAAAAGCCCAGCAATGCAGGGATGCTCACATCACTAAGCCAGGATCCCTAGGGCTCTGTCCTCAAAATGAAGTTGGTCCTCCAGGTTCTGACATACAGTTTGGGAACTGACACCCAAAGGTCTCTGTGAACACCCTGGGGAATGAATCAAAACAAAACAGACACCTCCCATAACTCAGAGGCTAGAGGATCTTGCTGCAAGGGTAATCCAAGGCTCAACATTTATCATGTCTTTTTTTCCAGTCAGACGTAGGTTCCCTTTGAAAACATTTTGCACTGTAATCTGTTTGCTGGCTCTTAAGCTCCCAATTCACATTAATTCCCACTGATCAAAGAACAGTTTGTAATTTTTAAGAGTTTATTCCTAATTGCATACTATTTTGCACGGCTGCTGGAAAGAATAAAGAAATGGATGATTAACCATCTTCTTGACAATTTGATAGTGCTGATTAATGTTAGTTCATGCTGTAGTGAATATAGAAGAAAGAGTAATGCATTGAGTTTTATTTTTAATGCAAATCTTAAATAAATATAAAAGTACTAAACTGAATATCAGCTTCTCCCACCCTCACAGATCACACTATTAATTCTGTGAATACACACATTTTTTTCCACTTCTTTGCAAAATTTAATGCTGATGATACCTAAATCAAGTAGATCCTTTCCCTTCACAATCAGTTCATCAGCTTGAACTCAAAATGGGTGATGACACTGTGTGTTCAACAGAGGTGACAAATGCATTAGCTTGAAATGTTTTGAAAACACATCTTTCTTTTTCCTAACAAAGTGAACAGCTGTGACCTATCAGAGGGGATACCAGTTCCGTGATGTGACCCACAAAACCTCTAGTCTGGTAAAAGGGAAACTAATAATGTAAGACTCTATTTCAAGACTTCATACCAATTTTGAGGTGGTATTTGATTGCACAATTGCAAGAGTGAGAATTTGTATTTTTTGGTATTGTCAGAGTCAAGACCTGTGCAATCGCAAACAGAGATGTCTTATGTGCAAAGCGTGTGTCACTTAGGCTATATCCAAGAGCTTTGTATTCACAACCAGTCATCAAATAAAACCTGAGATTTTATTGATAATGTATCAAGACCAGCAGCATTTTCAACATTTCAAGAATTCTGTGGGCTTATGCCAATCATTCTTCATAGATAAAATACTGGTAGCTGATAGAACCAGTGCTTGTGGAAGTATGTCATGGATGTTGCAGGTGAATATCTCAAGCACAATTTATTTTACTAAGTAAGTTAATTATATAGTTTCTATTTTAATTGGCAATAATCCCAAATCAATTTCCATCCCTAAAATTTTTCTAGAAATTTCATAAAGCAAATAGTGAGCTATGACAAAAACTTCAAAATAATTAGTTGGAAAAAGAAGAAAAAGAATCAATAGCATCTTTTTAATTAGAAACAAATAGTTTTAAGACAGGAAGAATGGGAGGATGCAGATTACATATGCACAGCAGATAAAGAGTCCACTAGTAAGCGCCAAAGACAGTAATTTTTAAGTAACGTGAATAAGTACACAAAACCGAAAAATTACAACATACCAGAGCAAATAACAATTTTAGCCTTTGGCAGCAAGGTTTAACTTCAGGGTACTGGTCTTGCAGCCTCTGCCACTTATTTAGGGGAACTAGTGAATTCTAGTTAAGAGAAGAGTGATAGAAAGAAATCATCTCTCTGTAAGAGGCAATGAGAAAACCCACCTCAACTTCAACATGCTCTCAACTAAAGCCCAGACAAAGAAATTTTAGAACAAACTCTACGTGATTATGTGCCCAGCGAACTACAAAACTGCAGTACCTTTAGTATGATATGCTTGTGAGAGAATTTACATTTTCTTTCTGGCTTTAGAAGGAACAAAAGTCGAGAATGGTTGTCTAAAAATCATAAGATCTTTTCAGTTTGTAAGTTCATGTTATTCTCAGAAATAAAAGAATTAATGAAACTCAATTAGAAAGGTTGGTTGGACTCCATTATGCACTAATACACTACCAATATTTGAATTACTGTATTGCAAAAATGCACCAGCAAATATATACATATGTACACAGATATATGTGTATTTTTTTTCCATTTCAGAAAAAAAAATCAAAACCAGAGAAATTGGATATTTGTAAGTTTTTGATAACAAATTTATTCTTTGCTGGGGACCTTGCTATGCTAAATTGCTGCCTGAAGCAAATTTTTATGATTTAGAAAATGTTATAAATCCCTAAAATTATAGTTTCATAATGGAAACCGTGACAGATCCTTAATTATAGCAGTAAGAACAAGAGATTTAATAGTACATATTAATATATCTCCTTGGAAAATATAATTGCAAAGCAATTAGGCATGAAGCTCTTTACCCAGCAACATTTTTTTTTTTCCCCTTAGGAGAATGTTGACAGTGATAATAAGATTAATTTTAAATTAGCTAGGAAATAATAATGCTGGCTCTGCAGTGCAGTAGAAGAGTGTGTGACTTTGCAAAGCTGGTTCCATTGGCTTTAAGACATTGGGCTGCAGGCCGTGATGTCTCTGACATTTTGCAGGGTGAAGGCTAACTGCACACTACAGAGCTGCTTACCAATCAGCTTTTAACAGTCTTTTGGCCAATGTCTGTGGTATCTGGACCATTTGCTCCCTGTCATCAAGCTGTCGAGCACAGGACCAGTCATCTTGGCATTTTGGGACCACAGGGTACCCATCAGTAGGTCAAACAAACTGTCCCTGCCCTCATCCAAACGGGTCACACTGACCAAACTACTACATTGAAAGTCAGGTGCCAGAGGTATTTCCTTGGTAGTATGTTGCAGAATTTCATTATTATTGTTATTTTGAATCCAGAGAATATGAAATGCACAGAAGTAATCTTAATACTGGACTGATACAATCCAGTCAGCATATGACTGAGCAGACTTAAGAATTGAGCTTCATTGGGTTTTGTAGATCCAAAAAGCCAGCACGAACTGCAGCTTTACCTGGATCTTGTTAGTTTTTGCCCATAGCATGCTCACATCACTTGCTGATTATTTCTAAGCACCTCAAAAAACCACTGTCATGGAAGATCCAGTGTTACCATTTATATTTTATCTGGCTGTTTGGCAGAGTAAGTACCATGCCTAATCATGGTGAAAATTCAATGGCAGGGATGCTGTCCTGCTCCATCCTATGCAAGTTTCCTTGATCAACACTTGTGCAGCTCCTGTACCCTCACCAACCCTACAAACTTCTGTACCTAATCAGTCCTTGGATTGATTTGATCAGGAAAAAGGCTTGCATTCTGACTATGGCTTTGCAGGGTGTGTATCACTAAGAAACTAAACAGAAATATGCCTGTTATTTTTCGTTGACACTTGGGATGAGGTGGAGAGCTTATCAACAGAGGACTAGTTGCAGCGCACAGCTCTGTGCATTGCATTCTTTTTCTCTCTCTCCCTCCTATTCCTGCTTTTATGCACCACTTGCTACTCCTGTCACTATCTCCACGCTGATCTTGAAATTTGACTTGTCCCGAGACTTAGCTACAGGCTGAAATTTCTGATTATAGCTCCTACTCCTCTTTCTTATCTTGTCATAGTTGTTGGATTGGAACTGCCTATCCACACTCCCTAAAAATCCTCACTATTTCGCGCCTTCTATAGAAGCTATGACGGGCTTCAGGTTGGAGTTCACCCCCACTGCCTGTCAGTTCATTGCACAGAGCAGGGCAAGCTACCCCCACGAAGAGTTTTATCTGAAAACTCTTAGAAGTTATGGCTCTCCTGTTCATTTGTACAGGTTCAGCATAGATGTACAGACTTATAAAAACACTTCCCTAGCAAAAATATGTATCCTTCCTCTTTTATTGTGTGATGCAATTCAAATCTGTAAAATACCATGAAAAAGAACAATAATATCTTTTATAGGGAAATTGACAGATTGTATGTACTCTAACAGAAAATAAAGTTTTCCTTCTGACTTCTTTATGCTTCCATTTTGCTGTATTTACAGCAAAACCCATGTTAGACTATTTAGTCTTAGTGAAGTATATTTTTGAAAAGGATTTGAATATCTTCTGTTTAAACAATGCTTGCTTTTTAACTAGCCAACAAAATACCAAAGTCGCTACCCAAGAATAGCTTTTCCCCTATAAATACATAAGTTTTGAGGTTGTGTCTCCCTCTGAAAAGCCTGTGAGGCTGGAAAATTTCTGTTTACTTACTTGAAGCTGTCTCACTTCAGACTGAAAGTTAAAAGATACATTTTTGCTGAACAGTGGCAACAACTCTGAACAGGTCAGTTAAACCTTAATGATACAATATCAGATATATCTTTAAAAGGCAGACTGTTTCACAAACGTTATATTTTCCTAATCCAGTAGCGACACATGGTGAGAGGAACAAATCAGACACCACTTGCTGTTTAAAAAATAAAGTTTAGATTTGCTCAGCTAATACCAGACAGATTCTGTGCTAGTGCTGAAAGGTAGTTTCCCTCTAAATTTGGTGGAAAACCAAGAGCATGGTGTCTCAGATTGTCTCTGACAAAATCAGAGACAAAATCTGACAAAAACTCTGCATCATTGCTTTGTTGTCCTTCTGCAGGCTGGTTGTGCTGTGCTGCCCAGACTCCTTGCAATGCTTCCTCCTGCCTCTGCATGAATGCTAGGTCAGGAGTCTGCAGGTACTTCATCAGCACAGGCTTTCCAAAACAGTAACTTAGCTCCACAATACCAAGATGAAAACCACAAACTCTGCTTTAGAAAGGCTATCTCAATCCTTGGAAGACATGAGAATCTCTGTGGAAATCACACCAGTCACTGTGCTGGGTGCAGACGGACTATTGCTTCCTCCTGTGAAAGGACCTTTGCCTCCAACTTAGATCCACTTAGGGTCTAAGACAGACACCAGACCTTCAAGCTGATGAAGACAAACATGCTCTAAAGCTCTGCTTTTGTTTCTAGGTAGCCCTCCAAATGCACAAGGAAATGGATTTACAACGAGAGAGCTGCAAAATTGTTTTTTTTAAAAAGGTTAGCTTTTTTTTCAAGAGACAAACAGGGATATATATTTTTCCCTGTCTCACGAGTAATAGAGAAGCATACTTCTCCAATTCCTTTTGTTTTTTGTTTTTTGTTTTTTGGTT
>NW_009646166.1:0-5901 GCF_000690535.1 Cariama cristata
TTTGGGCCAACTTCGGACCGACTCTCACATGATGTTACCAAGTCACACCCTCGTCAGTGCCTAGCTTCCTGGTCAAATACCCAAATTTTTCTGACTTTCCTAAAGTCCTAAAATTCTTCGTGTAGTCTGACACAGATTTTCTTTAGGAATTATCTTTTCACCAAAAAGGTGACTCTAAAACCATTTACAGTCAAAAGTTATAGTTTCTGGTACAGCGAGATTAGATTTTGTTTGAAGAACATTTCCTGTTGCCGCCCTTCAAAGAAAATGTAAAGTCAAAGAGAACAACAATTTTACCTTTGTTTTTAATGTCTAAGTATCTTTGGCATTGTCCCTGTAACTAATTGTTTAATGAAACAGACATCTAGCACAGCCATGATTTCTACACCAGCAATACATTTCCAGCCAAAGTAGAACAGAGAAAGGGTGCTGCTGTATATGTTAAAGTAATGAATAAATAAAAGAACCTACATTATGTTTTTCAGATGTGTTGAGACTCTTTGAAAACGGTATGGCTAACCTGCCATTGTGGACATAGATGAAGATAGCTAACGTGTTCCTGAGCCAGTAAACCTTGCAGAGAGACAAGACGTACAACATAAGCCTGATGTCATTCTCCTACACGCACATGGTGTTAGTCACTCCAGAACATGGGCAAAGGGAGCTCACATCTGTCTGGGAAATACTAATTACTAAAAGTGTGCACCCTGTTTTCTAACCCTAAGTGACGTGTTGGAGAACTTCAACATATGTAGATGGCAGCTACAAAACAACACGATTTTCGAAGTGTGCTTTCAGTGAGCTGTGGTGCCTAATTCAGGCTATCACAATTCATTGTGGTTGGCATCTGTTTTCTTCTGTACATCTGGATTTAAGAACTACCTTAATGAGAAAATTTGGATTGATTTGCTTGGAACTGGAAACACCAGTCTTCCGTCATATATTCAGTAGCTATAACCAACGTGATCAGAAATGTAAAGCAGATTTTTTTTTTTCAACCTAAATTCTAAAGCGAGTCAGACTCTTGTAAGGCATTATAGTCATCTGTACATATTTTAGTCTCCTCCCACCTCTCCCCCTCCCCCACATTCTCCAGGCATTTTTAAGCCTTTTCCAACCAACTTAGTTAAGGGACATCTTGTTAATAAACAAATAAAAACAAAAACTTCAGTTGGAGCTTGGAACAGTGAGATTTTTTGTAGAAATTAGCCTTTTTTTCATTCACTGCTCTCGAAATTGCTAGATTTACAAATATCTATATAGGTATAGGACTTCTAGATCTGCTTAAGCAAACACCTTGCTTTTTTATTTCCACTATATTTGTAAGGGGATAAGTAGGTTACTGTTTATGCTATTCATTGAAAGCTTCAGTTTTGAGGGGTCTTTTTTATTAGATGTCTTAATTCAATTCTCTTTATTGGATTGGGAAGTGAAAATAAATTCCCTTAAGCATCAATAATGAAAGGCAAAATCAAACATGGCACACAGACAACTCAAGCTAATAATAAAGAACTAGCTGAATCAGTTTGAAAAACTGATTTGTCTCAAGTAGTGGTTACAGAGGCTTGGAGTTTCATGTGTTGTGCAGTTGCTGCCAGAGACACGTGAAGTCAAAGGCGTTGTGTTGGAATTTCCACTCTCTTCAGATTACATTGGTCCATTTTTGTTTTGAGGTGTTCCTGCTCCTGATGAATTTTGATTCCTCTGAGATGTTCTTGAGATTTGCATCTGTCTCTTTCCTGAGATGTGACAAATCTTAATATTTCTTCCAAACATTCTAGATATACATACATATTCCTCTCTGAAGGTCTCTGTTTTGCTCAAATTGATTTTTGTCTTCTGGGATTTTTAATTTCCTTGTTTTAAACACAAGATTTTATTCAGTTCTCTTTCTTTTGGTAGGAAAATTTAAAGGTAAGAAAATGGCTCTATTTGGGCAGTTATCAGCAAGTTCTAAACATTTATAATAAATGTTTGTAGAAACTGCTGCATTATGCATCTGGAGTGGAAGAGGAAAATGCTGGCACATCCCTCCCTCAGCACACTTTCACTGAAGCAGATTCCATGTCTTAGTTAATATTAACAGGCTGGGGGAAAAATAAATGATTTACGTTTTATTCTCTTCTCGGACTTCTCACTTTAACTGAGATATGACAAGTTGAACCAATAGTCAGTAAGTTAATGAAATCATACGTGGAAACGTAACCATCATTGTCTAAGAAAGAAAGCAAGACCAATTACTTCCTGAACTCATGTCACAACTTTTCTTCAAGGAAGGAGGGCAGAGTCAGGGACCATTCGCGCAAGTTGGACAGAGAGGACCTAATGGGATGCATCAGAGGGTGTCAAGAGAATTGGCTGACGTCATTACAAAGTCTATCTGTCATCTTTGAAAACCCATGGTGATTGAGGAAGTCCCAGACGACTGGAAAAGGGTACATTTATGCCCATCTATGGAAAGGCCAAAAAGAATTAATTGAGAAACCACAAATCAGCCAGCCACTTTTCAGTCTCTGGCAAAATCATAAAACAAGTCATTATGGAAATTCTTTCCGGACACATGAAGAAGAAAGACACCTGGAAGAAACCAATGGGGAGTTATGAAAAGTAGATTGTGCCTTGACCAACCAGAATGCTTTCTATATTGATACTAGTTGCTCATGAACAGGAGAAGAGCTGTGAACCTGATCTACCTTGATTTTAGCAAGGCATTTGACTTGATCTTTCACAATGTCCTTGTTGACAAGATAATACATGCACTAGATAACATATGGACTAGATAGATGGACCACTGGCTGTGTGGAAAATGGACTGAACTCCTGAGCTGAAGGGCTAGTGGTTAATGGCTCAGAGTCAACCTGGTGTCTAATCAATGGAGCAGTTCTTCAGGAGTCAGTATTGGTCCCTAAGAATATTCAATAATATTCTGATAATACTCAATATCCTGTCAGAATGATAGGGTTAAATGCCTCGTCACCAAGTTTTTGGATGACACCATACTGGGAGGACAGGTATATATGCTGGAGGGAAAAGCAACCATTTAGAGAGACCTCAACAGGCTGGAAGACTGATCAACAAGAGCTGCATGAGGTTTAAAATAAGTGTAAACCCCTCTGCACCTGGGATTGAAACAGCAGTACAACAAACCAAAGCCTGATTGCCTTTGGATCAATTTTAATGGAAAAACTCTGATGTGTCCTTTGCAGGTCCCTTGCATGAGAGTGAGTTGGGCATGATCCAGCAACAAGGATCAGCTGCACCCTGGTCTGAACTGGTGTAAAAGTAGCAGATCAAAGGATGTGATTATCCCACTCCACTCTCCACTTACCAGGTCACACTGGGACTATTGTGCCCATTTTTTATTCTCTCATTTCAAAAGGGACATCAAAATATTGGTGATGGTCCAGCAGAAGGTCGCAAAGATTAAGGGTTGCAAGAAGATTGAAGAACTCAGCATATATGTGGAGAAAGGTTGTAGGAACTGGGTTTGTCCAGTCTAGAGAAGAGAAGGGCTTGGGGGTATAGGACTGTAACCCCAGTCTGCCCATATTTCAATGACCGCCATAGAGGATGTGGAGGTACTTCATGAAAATACACAATGTAACAATGAGCACAAGTTGCTTTGGCAGACATTTTATCTAGAGGTAGGAAGGAAGTTCTTCAACATGAGAACAAACTACATTGCTTTTTTATTTTCCCATTCATGTAGGGAATATATATGCCAAGTAACGAAAGTAGTGTTGTAAGGGTATTTCTGACCTTCCTTGAAAATGAAGTATCCCAAGTATCCTGATAATTGGTGGAATTTGGTAAGAACAGAACAGTTAGAATGAGTTGATGAACTGCTGTTTTTCCTTTAATATCTGCTATTTATTTGTTTATAAATCATTGTTCAGTTTCACAGACTCTTAAATCACAATAAGAGAAAGCTATTCAGCCATTTTTTTCTTTCATTCGGAAATCTTACCAAAGCAGGTGCTGCTGGCAAAGTTTGGGTTGCTTTTGTAAATGTTCATTTGAAGAAGGGAAAATATTTCTACTCTTGCTGATTGCACTCAGTCTACAAGCTCCAGAAGTCTTTGAATTTCATAAACTTCTTGATATGTTTGGGCTGAGGGTTAAATAATCCTGATATGAACCAGAAAAGTTTATATTTAGATTTTTATCTAGTTTCCATCAGGTTAATTCAACAGCTGTTGTGGGGAGATTTTTATGTTTGCGTGAACGCAAAATTCCATGCAGAACTCGCTAACTTTGAACTTGCAGGAGGTAGTTTTATTTTCCCAGTCAAAAATAGGATCCCCTGCTAAGGGAAATGCCAGATTGAGTTGTCTTTCAGAGATGCATTAGTACAATGTGCGTTTATGAGGATTTAGGCTCCTTTTGGACCTTTGCAGGATCATATCACTGAATCTCATGGTGAGACTTTGACAGTTCTCCCTGTTGTGATTCAGTCACCAGATGGAACAAAATTCCTAGGTTTTTATGAAATGCAAATGTTCAGTCACACAGCCACTACTTTTAGGTTTTTTGAAGAGCAAGTGGTGATCAGGCAGGAGAGTGTAAAGTATTTCTGTGTGCGTTAAGAGCTAGAAGACACAACATGCCCTTCACTTTTCCAACAGCACTACGGTAGCATTTTTAAACTCAAGGAATTAGAGGCTTTTGGTATACTGAGGACGCTAAAGTTTGCACCCTTCAGACAATCCTGTCTCCAAGTCACCAGAAACAAAAGGATGTTGCAAGCAGCTTACACTACCATTGATACTAGATCCATGCTTGATACCTAGGTGTCTGGGTACAGATAGGGTAAGAGCAAAGTTCAAGTCTTTAGTTCAGTCTGATAGACCACATTATGTGGTCCTAGTTGTGACATCCTAGGACCATGGTCATTGCTAATTTATCTACAGAAGAAACACTGCAGAATAAAAATAGAAAATACAGGATTAAAGAGACTTAAAGATCTCCATTGTTATTGCAATTTGAAAAGACTTCAGAGTCTAATACTCTCAGGTCTTTTAAACATCTGTGATTTAAGCATTAAAGATGTGACTGCTGCAGCCTACTGACATTCCTTGAAATTAATGAGCCTGTAGATACAGAGTATGCACTACAGTACGGTTAGGATTGCAGAAGTGCATTTAAATGAAATGACAAACCATTAGCAGTTGCAGCAACTGAACTGTTGTATGTTGTCCATTTTCTTGCTTTTTGTATTCATTCTTAACGTTGATGGTTGTAAGTCATATTTCAGAAGGAGACAAAACAGAGCGATTTGACATTCTTTATATGCTCAGTGCAACTAGGTGATTTTTTTCAGCAAATACGTACAATTATGATAGCATATATTTGGAAACTGAGTATTCCAAAGTATTTTGGTTAGGAAATTGAAAGTGGGAGTTATTTTTAGGTGCAGAAATTCGAGGCAAATACTACTGATTTCAATTTTTTTTCAGGAATTGTTTTGTTCCTGAAATGCATTGGTGTCTTCAAACTAATCCATTACAATAGAAAATGAAAAAGGTTAACATAACCTGAAAATTAAGCAGAATACTTTGCTTGAATTAAGAAAACTCTGTGGTTTAGCTTTACATGGTAATTGTATCTGGTTGTTCCGTTTCACCTATTAATCTCATCACTTTTTTGATCAAACAGACTTCAGGTTTGCCTGGTACGTATTTCCCAAAATACAGTTTTTAGTCTGTAGAATTAGAGTATGTTGTCATCAGGTGGGAAGGATTTAGAAAAAATGTACTGTTTCTATAATACCTGCATGGCCAAATAAATCTGTAAATATCTTGTCCACTACCATTAAAATTAAAATATTTATACCAAAAGAAGAGGTGAAGACTTTATCTTCAATGTATCTGATTATTACAGTGCAAATGCTTTTTTTTTTTT
>NW_009646167.1:0-10844 GCF_000690535.1 Cariama cristata
TGCATTTCCTTCTTGGCCTTTACTTTGACTAGCAGGTGTGTTTTCACCTTCACCTGCAGCCTGATACTCCTTTGACAGGTCTCCTCTAGAATTCTCCCCTGTGCTACCATCCTCCAACGAATTCTTTCATTGCATGATGACTCGCAAAACACCTCTCCCTTCTTCTGCCAGAGAAGAAAACAGTAATTTTCTTTCTTCGTCAGATTCTTATGCAAATGTGACTTCCAGGTGGTAGCTTTCCAAGCATCTGATGATTCTTTAGGGCCAGTGATTCTCTGGACCTATAATGATACCAGCAAGACTAAGTTCTGAGGGCAGGAAATAAAAAAGAACAGAAGTGGGACATCAAAAACCAGTAAAATGCAATTTTCTAGAGGAAAAAAGAGCAAATAACAAGGAATTCCAATGAACCATATATTGTATTTGTTCATGCAGTGGTCATATTCTTCCCCACCTCCCTCCAGACTTTTGCCAAAAACTTGGCAACAGCACTACATGTGCTTATTATAAAATTTAGAAGTTATCTGTTTCATGCTTTTGTTTACAGGTTTGTCTGTTTGCACATCAAATACCGAAATGCTCTTTCAACACAGAAGGAACAGACAGAGACTCAAAATATAAAGTAATTTTCCTTGCAACAGTGATTTCCTCATTTGCTAGTGCTCCTGGGAAACAGAAAGTAAATATTTCTTACCTTCCCTGCTTTTAGCATTAAATGTCATTACTATGATCGGCAATAACTAGGCCTGTATTTGGAAATGCCTGCACAGAAATACTGCGTTTAATAACCCATATCTAACCAGCTTCCTGTAAACATCAGTGAATCCAGTTAGGAGTGGAAGAAGCACAGCCTGACACGTACGCTGTCTCATGTCTTTTCTAAGCACTGCAGAACCAAAGCAGATGGAAGAAAGAAACCCAAATTAATCCATTATGCTAACATCTACCTTTCATAAGCATGTAGATAGCATTGCATTCTCTTTAAAAACATCACATCCCTCTTCATCCAAGAGAAATCCCCAATATACCCCAAGTGAGCCCTGTGTTAAAATTTGTTGTTAAGTAATCAGAAAATCAATACTTTAGAAATTGTATCATCATTTGATTGTATAGTGCGCCAAATAAACGTGATATGATTTTTTTTTTCAAGTGGGAAGGAAGCAGAGCTGTTCATTCCAAGTAGTGAAGGGTTCTGTTGTATCAAGAAAATACACCACCTTTCATTAGCTCCAACCTGTAGTAAAAAATCTTGCTTATGCAACAGCTGATGATCGCAAAAATTTCAGGACCACTTTGCTAGAATGAAGGGCTGCAAATGGAAACTCTTCCAGGTAAACTGAAAGCAGTTTCAAACACAACCACCCTTGAATAAAGACTTTTCTACACGTGGTGTTTTAACATGCCACGAGGACTGCTACTCACCAGGTAAACTCTGAGGTGAGGTGATTTCATACAACTCAGGCTTTGGATTGCTGTTTCTGTTACTTTTTATTTTCTTCAAAGTGATCTTACTATTGGAAAAATTCAGTAGATTCTCAAATTTGTTGTTTGTTTCTCTGACAAGTAACAGGACATTAGTCCCCTCCCCATACATTACTCTGAAGATAAAAGTTTCAGTGCCCATGAAATAGCAACCTCTTTCTCACAGCAGTTCTCCAGATAACAATGTATTGGTTCATAGCCCGTACCTGAAAAAAGCTGTAGATGAAAGGCTATGGTAATTTTTCAGCCTCCCAAAGTTGTGTTTTTAACGGTAAACTGCCTGCAAAGGAGTTGAGTCTCCCTCCCAGTTGAGGGAGAAAACTGCCCAGTAACTGCAGCAAAAGGCCTTTTCATGACTGGGATTTGATAAAAAAAGATGTCTGAATTTACCTTTTATGCTATGAGGCACATAGTCTCTTACAAAATATTTGAAGAGCGTAGCCCTGTTTTTGTCATTTTGTTTTTATAGTAGTGACTTGTCATTTCTATTTTATTGAATGCAGAACAATCCAAAGCCAATGTTGTCCTGCTGTGAACAGAAGCTCTTTTCTGCAAAATGCAGCTCACACAATCTTGCCCATGAATTTCCACAGGTCCCTGAGGAACTTTGAGAGAAGGAAAACATGTCCCAGTGATAAGTGGACAGAGAGGGATGTAAATCACCATCTCTGTTACTCTCTAACTAGACTAGAGCAGGCTTCTGTAATGTCAGAATCTTGAAAAGCATGGAAAACCTCCTTCCTTTGTCTGGGCTGTTGACAGAAAAGGTTCCTTGTTTTCAAACACTTTATGTACTGGCTGATTTTGGCTCCTGGTGTAAGGAAACTGGTGTTTATTCTAACAATATTGGCAGCCTCAATTTCCAGACATTCAGTGAAGACTCTTCAATGTCTCAAGAACTGTGTCAGCAGCAAATAATAGTGTGATGGAGATGGGCTATTTTTACTTTGAAAAGCAAGATGCAGCCACCGCAGCAATGCTCTGCTAACAAAAAAGTTTAGAATTGCCTTAAAATCTTTAACTCAGGGTAGGTGGCTACACTGTTCTTCCTGATGATTGAGATAGATAACCTCTGTCTATCATGAGAACAGACTTCAAGTCAACATGGACACAGCAGAGTGGTGCAAGTCCAAGGCATCCCTGTTAAGTCCAAAAGGAGCAGTTTTAACACATAGAAATAGGTTGGATGCTGTATTAGAGCATTTTGATGTTTTGTTGATCATTCTTCTCTGAGAACATAACAGTTGGGAGGGAAGAATAGATGATGATTTCACTGGAGGCAGGTCAAAAAAAATTCTCTTCAAAAAAAGATTCTAGTGTCTTAGGAGCAAACAATATTCCTCTGTATTAAAAAATCTTTATCTCTAGAAATAGTCTTGTGGACCAGTTAAAGTAATTGGTTTTGGGGTTTTTTTTGGAGCAATGCTGATGTAATTGAATTTCCCTCTGGTATCCCATGAGCAAAGAGAGGTCCAGAATTAGTAGGAACATAGCAGCATGCTGAGATGAATTGGAAAATCTCTTCCTCTCTGACTTATAGCAGGAAAAACCAGCAAGTAAGTTTTGGAAGATCTCCAAAAGGCTTGGCAGAGGTAATGTACTGGCTCTGACTACAAGACGAAAGAAGAATAGGAATACTTACTTCTGACAAAACCACCACCAGCAACAGTCCCGTCCTCAGCAAAAGCAAGTATCCCATTGGTCCTACTAGAAAAATTAACACATCCATCTGTGAAAAGAAGAGCAGAGTGCGCTGCGTGGCAGTTTGCAGTCGGCCGAGCCTTGGACTGAAGGGCTAACGCTGAATTCAGTTTTACTGTACTCTGTGAAGGTGGCATCCATCTATTTTCCACGTATCTGCTGGAGAGAGATGCAGAGAGAGGGAGGGAGGGGAAAAAATAGTATGAACACACAGTCCTGTTTTCATTAGAGAACTAATTTATCTGTTTACTTGTTAACCAAAAGGCTCTGCGCAGAAGCCAAATAGAGTATGTTATGAAACAGATCAGCTGCAGAAAGATGGATGTATCAATTAGTTAAGAAAATACATATGGAAATACAGAGGAGGAAAATGTGGGATATAGGATACATACATTACATATATATATGTAATCTCATGCATACTTAGAATAACCTAATAGAAAAATGATAAATGGAGGAAAAGTATTTTAAAAAGAAGGGTTGAATTTTTAGAACAGCTCAAGTGGGACAAGCTACAGCAATTTTCATTTTCCCAAAGCACAGCTAACACTTTTTTGGAGTCCCACCTGAAGAAACTTCGATTTCCTTTAGCAGTCTAGTAGTCAGATATTTCCATCTGACTGAAAGATACTGAAGTTTCACACCTTTAAGTATAAGATTGTTTTATTGGGTTAAATCAAATATATTGACTTAGAAACTTGAATTTAGATATTCTTTTTATAAGAATGACTGTTTGAAAGAATTTTTTCTATTTTGTACTTAATTTTCATGTATTTTAAATCTTAATACTTATTTTTGTCCTTGGTTTCTTTGGTTGCTTCAGTCAGAAAGCTTAATAAAACTAAACCTAACTTCTTCCAGAAAAAAAAAACTTTCTTCCAGGAAGTTTAAAAAAAGAAAAACAAAGCAAAACCAAGAGCAAACCTAAAAAACCTCCACAAACAAAACCCGAAAAGAGATACTGAAAACAACACCCAACACCAAGCAAAAAAACTCAAGGAAATAGAAGAATTAAAATAGTAAGGTGAAAAAGACAAAGCTACAAAAGTAAGAAGATACTACTTTGACGATCTTTTTTTTTTTAATATGAAATCTTGATTATTAAGGGACTCGGAGAGTAATAAAGAAAAAGGTACTTACCATTGGCTGTCAATAGCTGCTTTTAGATATACAACTTCAGCAGAAGTCTCTCTCTTTGTCAGAGATCTGGCCGAGATATCTAAACTAAGTGACGAATAAAAAGATGTCAAATTGTGTGAAAAGACAGCTTAAGATACACAGGGCTAAAACGTCTATGTTTTATTTCCAAAAATACTGCCTCAGTAAAGAGAGAGAGATAGGTATATTTCATGAGGAACATACAAGGAAAGGTAGTTGTATTTTGGGCTTCCTAGCTCCTCAAAGTCACGCTCACACCTTCTGAAGATGAAAGAGCGTTTTCAGCTGTGGAACAAGCTACTTAAAGATCCTACACAGGCTTCAAGAAATTGTACACAGCATTGGAACATTACATAAGCTAAGTCTGCACTACAATTTGTAAGAAAAAGAACAAATCTTTATTAATACCTACTGCCTACACAATAAATACAACCCTGAAACTTGCTTTTGAAATCATATTGCGCAGCTTTATGTAAGGCAGAAGAGGTAAGGCATCAACAGACTACTCTGACCCTCAATTGGAATATTTTCAAATAAACTAAAATAATGGGTTTTTCTTTTTCTGATGTACAAAGACATAACAAATAGAAGGAAGCTAAGTTCAGAAAGTACTCAAAATTGAAAAAGGCCTGCTGAGCGAAACAGACGCCTTGCGATGACCAACTATGTGCACCCCCCTAAAAATACTTAATGTATCACTTAAGGAAGTGACCTGTTTCTTAACAGAAGCTCAAGTGGGTTTCTCAGCCACAATTTAAAATTGAAGGTAGGAAATAATTCCACTAAACATGGAGCATCCAGTACTAATCAGAGTTGCCCAAAGAGAAAAAATAAGTGTGTAGAAGGCTGCACGTGGTTGGTCTGGAAAGTTTGGTCTGGGTGGCTTGAAGGCTGAACACAGACTTAGTGACAACTTCTGCCCAAATTATTTCACATGGATTTCAATATGAAGGGAAGGAAAGGAATCCTTTCTTTCTCTCTCTCAAGCAGAGCAATACTTTCAGAAGAAATTTGCTTTCTAGTTCACATAATCTTCCCCTGTCCTTGTGATGTCTTGGTTTTAAAATACCACTGATACTTTGAGAACATAGCAGATAGACCTGCTGGAGGAATAAATGATTTGAGGAATAAATTTCTGCCTTTCCAGAAATCTCTGACTGGACACAAGGTTAATCAAGAGATCACAGATGTTGATTTTGACAAACTGGGTTCTAAAATATTTTTTTGTTAAAATTCCAAGTTTTCTGACCTGCTACTTGAGCCGGTCAGAACTGAGAATTTTATAGAATATTTAACAGCTGTTGGATTTTTTTAGAAAACCCCATTACGTGCATCATAATTTTTTTCCAATCAGTACTTTTGGACAGCAAATAAAAAGAACTGATGAGGAGTGACCCAAATCACAGACAACTTGGTATTACATGAATCTGACCTGCACATATTTTATGTGGAGATGAAGCGGTACCATTCAGAACTGTAGGGATGCATCAGATAGGAGATGTTCAAGGCTGACCTTGAATTTGAAAATTCATCTCCACACAGGACTGTTCAGAATCAAAAAAGTTCTTATGAATCTAAAATCAATGGATTTTCTCAAGGAATCATTATACTTTGCCTGTGCTCACAGAGCACGTTTAGTCTAAGCAGGAAGGACAAACCCATTGAATTTCTCCTCTACGCATCTATTTCTGGCTTACAGGAATTTAAGTGCAGTTCAGGTTCTGTATTATTTCTGTACAAGCATAGACCCAAACTAAACATGTCTTTAGTGGAGAACTGAACATGTAAAATATGAAACAGAAAGGCAGCTGTTGCCCAGAGAAGCCTAAGTCTTCAGTCTGTGCTTGTGAAGTCAAAATAAGAAGCAGATCATCCCCTGTATGGTTTCTCAAAAATAAAATAACTGTAATGACAGGCTTTGGCCATTTCCAACAAATTTTGTAGTCCTCTACGGTTGGGAAGAGAATTACAAATAAGGGATAAACCAAATTCAGAAGCTATGTTGGGAGAAGTGAAAGGAGGAAGTGCATTGAAAATGAGCTGATTGACAAAAAATAGTGTTGGGGGAGTGAGTTTCACAGCCAAATGCCCCATGCAACGTCGTTTAGTGCTCATAACTACAGCTTCCAAAAGACAGAGGCTACATTACAAACACAGAAGTATCCTGTTTAATAACCAATCTCCTCTGGAGGCAGGGGTGGAAATCACCTAAATCACCATTCTAACTTTTAGGAAGCAGGATATTTATTTCTAAAACAGAAATAGGAGCCTTTCAACACAGCTACACTAAGTGCAGTGATGGAGAAAAGCTTTTTCGAAGTCAAAGCAAATTGCTTTAAATAGTCACTGAAATAATGAGAAATACTTGCCCCTCTGTGTCACAAACTGTAACTGGGGCAGTCAGTTATTTGTTGATGTACTTTTGCAACTCCAGTGTAGCCAGCTCCTTTGTCTGGACAGATGATTGCTAAAATGCACACCACAGCCTTGAACCCCCATCACACGGGTGTTGGGTTGCCTGAGCTAGTGCTGTTGTGCGCAGGACAAACTCTCCCATCCCACCCCCTCGGTTCCCCCCAAAACCAACCCTCAGGCTAAGGATTGTTTTGAGGATGTTTGGAGGAGACAACGAACAACTTGGGTAGCTGCAAGCAGTGTATGCAGTTGCATGCATGCCAATGAAAACTGTTCCTTCCTAATACAGGGAACTCCAAAATTAGGTGGGAAACCACATCCAAATCATGTAGAAATAATGTAGTTGTGTCTGATGGGTTGAACATAGACTTGCAAGAATTCTCTCAGAATAATCAAAAAATTGATTCCCTGGATGCCTTCCAGGCGCCCCAGGCATAATTTGAGCATTGTGAGCACAATGAGAAAGAGATCAACAAAGTGCATGCGCGTTCTAGGATAAAAACTTGCAAGTTTCGTTTTGGAAGCGTCCAAACTGAACTCTTAAAACATTTATTTTAAATAAATGAAATATGAAAATACTATGAATTTATTTGTATATAACAATAACACTTTAATATTTAGTCAAGGAACCATGAAATCTAAAAACTCACTACTTACATTAAGAACTCACCCATTACAACTCAGTACTTTAATGGCAAGATGACAAACTCTCTGAGGGGTACGGAAACGCTTGTACGATTATGGTGTGGCTCTTTGGTGAGCGGAAGCAAACTAGGGTATAGGACTTGTGCGTTGGGCTCTTGCTATTTTTAGGGCATGAGACTTAAGGAGGGCTGGGCACATAACAAAAGCATTAGGTGTTTGTTTGAACTCAACTCCACTAGTATCTGTCTGGGGTTCAGAGTTAAAACGTGTTAGCTTTACAATGAGGATCAGCTGAACCGATCCATTCCTTACCCTGGAACATTACTAACACCTGTATTTAGGCAGAAGGTCCAGCTGTTTAACTAGCACCAGATAAGTCAGACTTAATTACAAACTTTTTTGTTATGAGCCACAAACATATTTAAGAACTATTTCAGTGCTACAAGGTATTTCATGTTAGAGCTAATGTTTAGCACAATCTAATCACTCCACAGTAACAATATTCTCACTAGTGACACCACAACAGCAAAACAAAGGCTAAAGTTTGACTCAAATTAAAAAATTTTAAATAGCTTTTTTAATGGCCACACCTCACTAAAATATTTATGCTGAATATTGCCCATGCCTACCTTTTATACATGTTAGTGTTGTTAATATAAGCAATAAAGAACCTCAAAAAAACCACAAAAGGGCATTACTGAATCATTTAAAAAAATACTTATTTATAATTAAAGTTTTGTCAAAAACTATTGTGATCTTTTATAGCTGCAGATAATGAAAATACTCAAGAATTATTCTGCAATTTTACAGTACTGAAGTGGAAGATTAAAAATAATCATTTCATTCTTATTTATTTAGATTGTGGAAGTGTCTGTGTTTTCTTAAGAAGTATAATATGGCCAGTGTTAATTCTAAAAGCTTGACAATATCACTGTGTTAGGTAAGCTACTGCAACAAGCTTCCACGTACAGAACCCGTACTCAAAGGGAGAAAACAGTAAGAATAAAAAAAATTCAATAATCATTATAATTATGTATGTAAAAATCTATAGCCATACAGTGAAAAAATACTACAAAGCTATGTCAACACAAAGGAGTAAAATTCTGTCACTGTATCAATTACTGCACTGCAGCACTTCAAAAAACAAAACAAAAAACCCAAAACTTTCTTTTTTAGATGTAGAAAAATCCTTATCTTGGTATGTGCTGTTGCCAGTAATGTGGTTCATGTTGGTAAAACTGCGACTGCTACTCAGAGGCTGAGCACTGCACTGATTACAGCTGCAACCTTGGGTTTTCTGCTTCATACCGCTGAAAATCATTAGCCCATGTTATACACAGCTAACAAGAATTTGTTTCCTAAAAATGGAACACTACCACCTTCTTCTTTTGTCCCAAGTAATCTGAATGCTTGTGATAAGCAAAACAAAACTAGGTGTTACCCTGGGTGGTACAGAAGGGGAAAATTCAACCCATAACTAGTGAGAATCCTATTCAATTTATTCAATAATCTATAATTAATTTCCTAAGTGCATATTATATTATAGCCAACAGATTCCATCAAGGAGCATGTATGCCCTTTGGCGTATCATACAATATAGTAATTGTCCAAATCCTCTCAACTAAGACAACTTTAGACTTCAGGTTTCTGTTGTTTAATTATAACCTCTTTCTGATAATTTTATTCCAATAAACACCAAGCACATTGAAATAAAAAACCTTCTTTGCTATTGGGAAAGCCACATGACCAGGAAACAATTTGTTTATGAACAAGGAAAAATTTGTATCACCTATAAAAAATAAGATGCTGTAATATAAATAGCATCAGAAATGGCGAACAGACAACTTCATTTTAGACTGCATCTGTACGAAATTCTTGTTTCTGTCATTTGGGAGTTTCCTTGTGATGTATTTTCAACTCTTTCGAGTAGTAACATGTGACATGTCATACAACCCCTCTATTCTCAAAGTATGAATTTCCCACTGTAAAAGCTGCTCCTGGCCCTGAGAAATAAAGTATTTCACCGTTTGCTACAAAAATATCCTTCTTCCAGAGCTGCAGAGGAGTGACTTCTGCTTTTTCTACTTTTCCTTACTTTAACGTATCACTTTGCCTGACAGGTTGCTTTTTGTACTGTGAAGAAAACACCATTAACGGTGAAAACAAAAAGGTGCTAAAATATTTCTGTTCAGAAAAATTCTAGTGGTGAAACAGCAAAAAGGCATTTCCCATAGGAACAATTACTAACTAGATTCTGAGGAGTTATTAATAATTTCAGTTTAATGTTTTGGGTTTTTTTTGTACATGAGAATATCTTGGAATACTGTTACTATTCCTCACAAATCAAATAACGTATTAGAATTCTACAAGCTAGTTTCATAAAAACAGCCTCCTACGATAAATTAAATTTATGAAAGAAAAGAAACATAATAGGAAGATTTACTTATTGGGGAACACCTGTTTTAGATAAGTACATTTGAAAACACAGCAGGGTTTAATAGTCTCCTAAAAAGTTTTTTTGTTTTAGAGTTTTTTCTCTTTGCAAATCTACTGCTTTTCTTACTCTCTAGGAAGGCAAACTGCTTATGAAAAGCTGTGGCAACACAGTTGAAGCACATGCTTCTGAAAGCATTCAATAGTATTTTTTTCAATTTACAAAATGTGAAAACATCTTTCAATTGTAAAAAAAATAGTCTAATATACAAACATTTTTTTAAAAATTCATTTGTGAAGGAATGTAGCATAATTACCCAGACTCATACCCATTCACTCCTCAGATACTGGTAGCTATCTCCCCTTGACACAAACCTCTCTATATTAACACAGAGAAATGCACACATGGCCAGTTAGCCCAAGCAGAAGAGTCATTCAGCTTTCCCCAAATTTAAACTATCATAAATTACCATTTGGACAGCATTAGAAAGAAATTGAAGCATACAAGGAATAAACTATAGTTTCTTTTTATATCAAAAGGTACTCTTGAAAATGTGTTTGGCACAGTGCTAAATCATATAGTTAATACTAAATATTGCAGGATACAATAAAACCCTGGAGATAACTTGTGTTTACACCCTTTAAGGGATAAAAATAAAAAGATACCAATTATTCAGAAGTCAGCCTATACAAACTGTATAAACAATATTTTATGTCTTGTTTTGAAAACCACTGATATAGTAAATTTTACATAAAAGACTGCAAAATAATATAAATGGATTTAAACAGATCTTTACAATAAGAAATTCAAATGGAAACAGACAAGTAACAAAGAGAAGTAAAAAAATTTATTGCAGTATTCGTTCCACCAGGTTTGCTGGGGATCCCTTTTCTTGTATTATTTCAGGGTGACCTAATACATCAAAATCTACATTTACAAAAACTCCTCCTGCAGATAGGTCATAGATACTGCATGCTTTTTTTTAAATTTTTTTTCTTTTTTTTTTTTT
>NW_009646168.1:0-8921 GCF_000690535.1 Cariama cristata
ACCATTAAAGTTTAACTAAAATGGTGGTGTAGCTTGGTTGATGATCTTACTTCCCTTTTAAGATGGGAGAATATGGTCTGAAATACTGATTTGCCATGACTATCAGTAGAAGAGCAATGTGGGTTAGATTCTGAAATGAAAAACGTTATTAATTAATTAATTGGATGCTGCTTTGTCTTTTCCGAATGCATATGGTGTCTTTTTTGTTTTCTTCTTGCATAATAAAAGAACTGCTATTCCTCTCTTAGGAGCACCCCTTACTTGGGCAGCCATTTTTCGTTCTGCACCCCTGCCGAACTAATGAATTCATCTCTTCTGTACTGACTGGTTCACGGAAACACAACAGGTGAGAAACACTACTGTGCCTTGCAAGGCTTTAAGCAATGCAGATAAAGTAAATCAGCTGGGAAATGGGAATGGTCAAAACAGCTTCCTTGGACCAAATAGAATAAGATTCTGTATTGTCATCTAAGGTTGAAAGTTAAAATACAATTGCTATAGGTAAAGTGAAGGAGTAGCCCAATCTGAAGTTATTTTGTGATTGTTAAGTGTGTCTGCAATTCTGAAAAGGTTGGGATAATACGTTTATGGTGCTTTTTCATGTTTTTTTTTTTCCCTAGACACACGAATTACATTATATTGTGGCTTAGTACTGTAGGCCCAGTTGTGGGTCTAAATCTGCCCCTGAGTTATGCAAAACTAGCACCTGAGCAAAATACAAATGCTGGTTCAGTTGAAAGGTAAGAGAAAATGAAATCACCTTTTTTTGCTCCCATCCTCCTATGAAATTAAAAAGATCAGATGGATAACTGACCAAACCAGTACCTTCTCCTTTGGAGCTCTTGGTTCCATTCATTTAGGACTCACCTTTCAATATTTTGCTTATTTGGCTGCTTTATTGCCCTGTTTACTTTGCAATGAAAATTTGTACTGAGAGATGTGCTTGGCATGTTGCTGACACCCTTCATGACTATCAGAAGGTCCCTGATATCCTAAGGTCTTTCTCAGGTGTATAAAAGCGTTTTATGGTGGTCCCTCCAGCACATGGTTGGTGGCGTGATCTAGCATAACTCTGCTAGAATGATTTTAATTTAATCTCTTTTTTCTGTGTGATGTCGCCACTTCAGACCTCTGAGCTGAAGGACAGATGATGGTTAGCTGTAGTAAAGCTACTGCAGACTTTCCTAGGGATGAAATAAAGGAAAAGAATCCTTCCCAACTGGTAAGCAATGCAATGTGGAAAGATGACTGTTCATGGCTCTTTCTCTGGCAAGAACTTGCCTGGTTACAGTGGAAGACCTAAGAGTTGGCTGCAGTTGTGACAACAACTCTCAACATCACGAAGACCTGAACTCCATTGTGATTGCATTGACTCCTTGAAGTCATTTATCTCCTACCTCTGTTTACTGTGGTTGTGGCCTTTGTAAGACTGTACAGAAATGCACAAGCCTACGTTTCCTTGATACAGAGTTGAGATGCTGGATTTGAATCTGCTAAAAAATCACGTCTCTGGAAAATATGCACCATCTGTGAGGATATGTATAGCAAAATACTTGTAGGACGTGGTTTAAGCTTGTGGCAATCAGTGTATGGTCCGAGACTACTTTGGTTAGGGACCACCTTCTCCACCACAGCCTGATGCATGGACCACCCTCGTGTTTCACACCACACAGAGAATATCCTAATCGCAGGACTAAATAATACTGTTCTGAGAATATTTTGTGTATGTCATGCTTCAGGGAACAAACAGGATCAGGATTGTAGACAGAGTACTTACTGTCTACATCTGACTAAGCATGTACAGTTCTAGAGTTCAAGGTGCCTAATGCTGTCGTATAAGAACATCTGGCTTTTCTGTGCTTCACTGCCTCCAAAAGAAGCTTTGCCGTACTCTGTGGGAGTTACTGTTGTAGTCAATTAGTATTTCTCATTGTACTAATAGTTGTTCACAGGTTTAGTCCCTATCCTGCAGTCTTTATGCAAGCCTCCCCTGACAGCTGTTGGTTTTTGGGGAAGGAGGAATTGCATGGTGGTGCAATCAGTGAAAACCAGATTAGAAGTAACTTCCATACAAGTCATCTTGGGTTCTTTCCCAATCACATTTTATTTGTAGTATAAAACAGACTACAAGTCCTGAGCAGTGCTTTATATGTTCAGCAATATGTCACTTGCATAGAGAGTCCAATGTATGCTACATCAGAGCTGGAAATGTGAAATGCATCGTGTTTCAGATTCTGGGTTTTCAGATATTTTGATTGGTTGCATATTTTTAACTTACCTCATATGTTATTGGTGGATTGAAATAAAGTGTAGTCTTTAAAATTCCGTTGGTGCTGAATTCTTTTGCCAGCCATTTGGAATTAATAATGAAAGCACATCATTTATCTCATTCTGGATCATAACAACAGGAAAAGCCATTTTTGCATGTAAGATTTATAAAATATGGCCTTCCCTTCACGGACTATGCTAGCAGCTACGTTGCCTTTTATAACACTTTTGGTAACATATGCTAGATAATTGCATCCATAGCCCATTTTGAAATTTAAGGGAGACTTACACAGGAGGAGAAACAAAAAAACAGGTAACAACAGTTGTAAGAGCTGTTAAATGTTCATCCTTGCTCTGTGATCTTATTTGTGACACACTGGAACAGAGGAGTAAAAGCACTCAGCCCTTCTCAGCTGCCCAGCATTGCTAAGCAGCTCTGTGTCAGCTTCTCCTGCCTCTAGCCAGCGTATTGGCAGACTCACACTGTGCTGGCTGGCCCTTGGAACATTTAATCCTGATATAACTTAGAACTGGCCTCAGGTAGCGTTATTTAAAGCAAGGTCTGAAGTAGCTCCTTGTTGTTCGCTATAAATGATCAGCACTGAATGCTGCATCAGTGTATCTGAGGATCAGTCATGCTTACTTTCCCAAAGCATCACAGGTGTTACTTGGTACTGCACTGAGGGTTGAATATACAGAAGGGATTCCACTTTTAAACAATACAAATAATGGAATGCAATCCTGAATACAGAACAGTTTGGAATAACTTATAGCTGAAATGCTAGTTTTAGTGTTCTCTTATACTGGACAAGAGCTGTTCCTTGATAAAGGAGAAGAAAAGAGCCCAGAACAATTTTTAAGTATTCAGTACTACTTGTTAGACCTTGAGAAGATTCAACTGCCAAGCTGCTGCTGTGCAAAATTTATAAGCATAGTTTCACAGGCATTTCATGGAGATCAGCTCTTCCTGTTTCTGTCTTGGAAGCAGAAACTGCAGTACAACAGTATTACTCATAATAGGATTTGGCCAGTTGGGTTTCTTCACTATAGCAAGACTTCGTGTTGCAAGTCTGTGAAGTGTCATTGCTCTACTTTGAATGTCAGCATCTCATTGATGTGACACTGTACGATGTAATTTACAGATTGTAATTACAGACAAGAGAAAACTAATACGAGCTAAGTCTGGGCGAATATACTCCAGTCACTTTCTCCAGTCCATCAGCCTTCCATTGCACCTCAATCTCTCTTCTTTTTTTCAAGAAAAGTGGAATTTTTATGTAGCTAGAAATAAATATTTTTCTTTTACATAGAGGAAGTTTCGATACCTATTGCTTCTAGCTTAAATTATAATTTGTAAACAAAACTGAGGATTATTTGGACAGGGCATTTCACATTGTACTAGACTTAAGATTTCCTCTGTCAGAGACAATCTTAGGCACTTGTCTAATGGATGGTTGCACACAGCAGGGTACTGCTTTGTCAGTGTCCTGCCAGTCACACCCTCACTCCTAGACATCCTCTCCCAGCAATCATTCTACCTCCTGGATGTTTTATAACCATACACTCATTCGGCTGGACACTCAAGTTGTTCCCAGTTTCCAAAGCTTTCTCTTTCTTCCTTCTTGCTGATGACATCCTTTCAAATTCCTCGTCAGTGCCTTGACCCTGTTCCCACAGTTACAAAGACATGATGGTGATAGCGGGGAGCATGAAATGGATAAGCAAACTGAGAGTTCTCCTGCCCTGCTACAGTTCTTAACTCCATAAACAATGAAGTAACAGAGCAGTGTCCTCATTAGGATCAATGTTCCCTGAAATTTGTCTAGAATACCACTAGACAAAAATTCAGCTTAGCTAGTACAAATACACTAAGCTTAGATTGAGAAAAAAATGCAGAGTAACATAAATATTTGGGATCAAGGAGAGATATAATCCTGTTTAGATACCTGCTTTCTAATGGATTAAGTGGGAGGTAGGCGTCTAATTTCCCATTTACATCTGTGCCTTAATGACTTACGGGACATTTTATACACAATGTTTATGTACAAAACCCCTAGTTTGTTTCAGAATCAATTTAATCGCAGCACTATTTTGTAATTTTAGTTGGCAAATCTACTGAAGATTCTTAGATCTGAACTTCAGTTGCATACATGATCTGAAATCTTGCAGCTTACCAGAAAGAAAATTTCCAGTTCCAGTTTTGTAAATTTGCGCAGTCATTCATCCTTGCTAATCTGGGAAGACATATTGAGGACCATTGCTTCTAGGGACTTCTTTTAAGAGAACTGTCTCGGACCTGCCCTTGGTTACAAGAGTCAGCAAGAAGAATGAATTTTGTGTGTTCAACTAAGCCAAAAATACGCTTTTCTTTGGAATGCAATTGCTACCTACATAATCCTTCATTTGTGTAAGCATGATCAGGTTATAATTTAACCTCCATCTGGTCTGCCAGAGGGTTTGTAGTTGGGTGGTTTTGGTTACTAAAAGAAACATTCCTTCGGTCAAATTGCATTCTTGTTTTCACAACAGTAAATGTTGAGCTAGTTAATTAGAGCTGAATATAGTGAAGTAATCAATATCAATTCTTGCTGCAACTCCATGAATTTCAGCAAAACTTTTTCAATAACTTTTTTTTTTCCCCTGTTTGCTGTGACAATGGTTTAATGAGTTTGTTTGGACATCTATATTTATATTGCATAGCGTTTCACTTCCAGCACAAATGAAAAATGATTGGTCTTTCCTCTGAACTGTGAAGTTACAATTATTTCCTCCAAAATGTTCCCTTCGAGAGAACAGTGTATGTATGAATATCTGTGATATTTTTAGTAACATATAGGCTTTTAGAAGTGTTTCAAAGAGTTTAGAGCATTTCTTAGCAGTAAGTTCTTACCATCTAGAATAAAAAAAAAATATACCTGAAGTTCATAGCTGCAAAACTGTCCATGTATTGACTGTTCAGGAAAAATTAGGAAGGTGTCACACCTGTTACCTTTATGTCCTATATTCCATTAGTCTTAAAAAACCCTGGATCACAAGGAAGCTTTCACTTCACCACTTGAGAGCTTGTTGTAACTGTCACCTACTGAACATGAATATGAACTTAGCGCAAGAGAGGAGTTTACTGCTATGTTTGTAAAAAGAATGGATTTACAAACCCTTTCCTTGAACACCTTCTTTTTCCTCAAGCCTGTTAGAGAACAACATGTTTTCCTGAAGTATTATTTTTCAGTAATGTTGTTAGTACAGCACGCTGGAAGAGGGGGCTCTGTCTAAGGAGATGCGGCTGCGTGCTTCTCTGTGCACTGCTGGGCTCAGCCGCTGTGCTCTATTGGCCTCATCAGCAGAGACCAGATGGAGGGAGATACTATTGAGGTGCTTCCTTTCTCCACCTTTGTTGCTGCCCAGGATTAGGGTGTAGATAGAGGAGAATCCCAGTAAGCAGATTTTCACCAGCAGTCATCTGCATCACCAGAAACAATCCCTGATGTTGGGTCTGTCTCTTTTGGAATTCATCATCTTAAAATGCAGAGGCCAGTCTTAATAATCTTTACTTCTGCTGATCAAGCGTCACAGTTGATGCCACTCCACTTTCAGGGGCAGGTAGAGCCCACAGCAGGGGAGAACACGGGCTGAGCATAGATTGAAAAAGATTTGGTAAACTGTGGAACTGAACTAACCCTTCTTTCCTTTGCACCTGATCCAAATCAAAATCCTGAACTGCATTTTGGTGGATTCCAGCCAGGCCTTACTCTGCCAAGTACTGATTGCTTCTCCAGGCTTTGTATGGTTCGTTCTCCTGCATCCAGAAGTCAGGTATTATTGGCTTCTTATGGTTAGCCGAGGGCTTTAATATTTACTAATATGCTTTGCTAATGAAGTAGAATCATGGACTGCCTTATCTATTGCATGAGTTCACCTCTTCTCTGATCTCTGTGGGTTCCCCTCCATTATGGAGGATTTGGGTTGTAGAACACGTAGTTTCATCACTTCTTTATTAGGCTTAAAACCCCCCTGGTAATGACTTGGTGATGAGATTTGGCTTGGTTTATCTTCCTTTGACTTCTTTCTACAGTGTCCAGACAACACAAGTTATTCCTGGCCACTGATGGAAACCACGGACATAGTTGCTAGAAGAATCCTGGTGCCCAATTGTCGACTAGATGTCATGTGCTAAACATGCTTGTAAAGCAAATCATAAAATGCAACTCAAAATGTGCAACAAGCTTTAACAACTTTGTGCTTTACTCATCGCGCTCCCAGTTCTATGCATTCTCTTATTCCTGGTAACTGTTATTGTCCCTTCACTTTAATGGCAGCCTCACTTCTGCTACATTGCAAGAAGTTAAAAAGGAATAAAATCAAAACCCAAGCCCCTAAATCAACCAAACCTGTAAAATGTACACATGCTTGATCGAGTAACAAGCACCTGTGTTCTTCTCTTCCATGTTTTTGATGCAACAAGATTTCAGGTTAATTTACTCCATAAGCTTTTGTGCTTCTACGTAGCATCTAGCCACCATTTAGGTATGCAAAGGCAACACAGCAGTTAAGTGTCCCGTTTTTCTAACAGGAACTAACTGAATTAGTTAAAAACTAAATTTCCCATTTTGAAGATTTCCTTTGTTAAACTCCACATAAACAACTTTTTACCTTACGCCTTTTATGTTTCATTGTATTGACAGCAACATCTAGTGGCAAGATTACGTCATGACAATGCCCTACTTTTGGAAACTGGTCTAGCTCCATTTACCTCCGGGTAAATCTACTGCCAGACTGACTTTAGAATTTGAAAAGAATTTGAACTGTGAGGACTTCGATAGTCCTCTTTCTTTTTTTCAAAGGAGTATTTACTGTCAGCCCTACTGATAATTTTTGCCATGCAAGAAAAGCAAAGCGAAATAAAACCAAACAGACTCGGTTTGCTGGAGTAGCAAAACCAAAGCTGATTTTCTTAGTTGAAGCAATGTATCTCCTGGAGAAACTGAGCTGGAATCCTAACACCAGCAGTTGTGTAGGGTAACATTTGCATACATAAGATCATGATTTCTAGATTAAACTCACTGACTGGGATCTGTCTCTTCCACCAGGAACTGCTGTCAGATCTGCAAGCTGAGTCATAGTTCAATGTTCATGTTTGCTCATCCGGTAGCTTCCAGTCTTATTGTAACCAAGGATCATCTGAAAAATGTGATGTTCTAGCTGTTTTGCGTGTAATTTTGTATCTGATTTCTCTCATGTGTACCTGCAGTTGATCTGATGCATATTATTAGTAAATACAGCTATATTGATGGCAGACAGCGCTTTCAAAGCTGGCTGTCTACGTTGTTCTGCACCTAGGTGAAGGCTGGATTTCAGAGACTTCACAGTAGAACATGCGTGCATCTCTACTGTCTGCTACCTCTGATTACCGAGTGTCTATTCCAAGTTTCACAGAAGCATTAGACAGAGCTACAGCAGACGCAGTAAGGACGTATCTGGGATTTTAGCATGCTTGAAATTAACTGTGCATAAATAGTAGCTTTGATTCAGTGAAGCTGTAAGAAATACCGGGCAGATGTATAAGATCCTCAAAATCCATCCACATAACATTTTGGGTGAAAAGAGAACACATCCAGAACACACATATGGTTGCATGAAAGAAAAAAATTACCAGCAGTTAACCCTCCACTAGCCAAGAAAACAGAAGGGCTAGGAAACCAGAGAGCACAGCAAAAATAAAAATGAGACTGAATACCCCGGTGAGCCGTGGGGATACCTGATAGCACGGTCCACCCAACCTCCTCCCTTACGCTCCGATGTGCTAGTTGAGTGGAGTGCTCTACAAGTACTCTGCATTTACGCAGTATCCAAGATCAGTCAAGGAGTGAAGTCTCACTCTGAAAATCTTGAAGGGTATTTAAGTCAGGTTCCAACAGAGGGAGTCTTAATTCTGGAATCACAGAGAGCAGCTTTTCCAGAGTTCCCCCCTGAAGCTGGAAACGGGCTGCAGCGGAAGCAGTGTTCAGTATGGCTGGGGCTGCTGCATTTACAAGGATAAGGGAAACCCAAGTTCAACATCGCTTCTGCGCCCAAACAAGGATTTGAATCCAAATCCCACAAATTCCCAGATGACTAAGCTACAGAATTCCCAGTAGTAGAGATTTGCAATCTGTTCTTAAATTTTACTCCATTGTCATATAAATTAATGAATACTAATTGAAGCAGAACCTTTTGGATCAACACACAGATGAATTGTGATTATAACGAGGGAATTGTTTATGCCGTAACTCCAGCCAAATAAATATTTTGAGGTTTTATTGCATACGATAGCTGTAACATGAAACAAAGAACCCAGTGCTCTGCTATAAGCTTTGTACAAAATATACTATTAAGGGGCCAAATTCAAGATAAAATACATGAGTTGAACTATGAACAGAATGGAAGATCTGGCAGTGACTTAAAGGCTGATACAGAGGGACATGTTGGCTTCTTGGTTGATGTTTGCTTCTATAATTCTGTATTAGTTCTCGCATCTGCATTTTAAAGTGATGTTGAAAAACTGGACAATATAGAGAGAAAAATGATTGAATATATGAGCTGGTGAAATACTTCAGTTTTTCAAATAGATTGGTATGGTGCAGACATCTTTGAAAATTAAAAAAAAAAAAAAAAAA
>NW_009646169.1:0-5714 GCF_000690535.1 Cariama cristata
AAAAAAAGTCCTGATCTGCTTTATTTGGGAAGCTCCTGGAATTTAAACCACCCAGATATATTTATTTTCTTTCATCCACATATTTTAAATATGACACTGAAAAGTCACCGTTTCCTTAATATGTCTTCTCTGTAGTGGTTTGTCTAGACTTCTGTAAATGCTTGCTTTCATTCCGAATGCATTTGGCTTTATTCCTAGAGGCAGGTTCTTACTGGGGTTCTCTTTAGGGTCAGAGTTCACTAATGACCTGAAAATTCAGCCTTCAAAGGTTATTTACAACACAGCCTACCTGATGGTCCTTCTTTTAATAAAGTAGATAGCTGGATTTTACTCCTTCACTATATACTGCAAAATATTTTGTTGATCCATGAGGAATTTTAAGACTTTTGTCTACAAACAGTCTAGGCTTGCAATCTTAATTTCAAATTGTTGACATTAGGCATCGGATCACAGGGATTTGTCTTAGCAAAGCTGTGTATCTTTTTTCTAAGTTCTGCTGCCTTCTTGTTGGGCTAGACCAATTTCACAATAATAATAATAATAATTGGCACTGGGTTTCAGATTTTCCCTTAAAACCAAAACAAGACTTTATAACATGTAAATTCATAAAAGAAATCCTTCTCTTCTGTTTTTAGGAAAGTTTAGAAAGGCTTTTAATAATGTCTCCATTCTCCAAAAAATCAAGGGGAATTGCCCTTTCTTTAAGAAAGAGTGGGATCAGTTCCAAGAACAATGTGTCATCAACACTTGAAAACAAATCCTGGCACTTTCCCTTCCATTTCTCTGGATAAATTTTAATTGACAAGACACTCCTTTTAATTTACAGGTCTCTCCTTAAATACAACTCAGCTAGGCAATGATGAAACCTTAATCAATGTATGCAGAATAGGATTAGAGATAGACATTTAGTTGTGCGGAGTTATTGATTTTATTTTCTCTGCATAATTCCAGATGGAATTACAAAGAATATTACTTTTTTTTTTTAATTGATCATAGAATTCGTGAAATGTGTAGTATTTTATTTTATAGTGAATATCCTCAAAACAGAACACTTCATTATATTAATTTTTAGGCTTGCGTTAATTTTACAGGTTATGTTATCTGGACATCAGTCTATTTGGCTTGAAGTGCACTGTTTTCTTATTCGTATAAGATTCAGTGTACTATGATTAATCCACTCACTTCCAGGGAAAAAAGCTATTCAGCAATAAAAAGCAAAGCAGAGTTCTTTTCCCTGGGTAAGCATCAGAATTATCAGTCAAATCAAGCAGCTAGCGATAAGCAGAAATGTGTGATGAGCTCAAGCCCTGAAGGATTTCTGTTATGTAAGGGCTGAGCAGGCAAGCCCTCAGTTTCTCCCTCAGACCAGCACATTGACCTGTCAGACAAAATCAATGTGCACTGCGGGCCCATGCACAGGCTCTGCAGGTGTTTTACTTTCTTCTGCCTGCCTTGCTCTCCCTCCTCCCCAAAAGGCTGGGCAGAAGGGTGTTCACTTCCTAAGCTACTACATCACCACCACGTGGAAGCGCAGAGATGTCTCTGATGCTGAACCTGATCTCATCAATTTCACTCTGGGAAGAAACAGATTTTGGAAGAAAAGCAGAGGAACTTTCACAAGTTCCATGGGAGCCAGGTCCAACATTATGCTGAACTGAAACAACAGAGCAAATGTTGTCCCCGTGGAACACTGTTAAATAACCTCTGACACTGAAGCTCATCACTTATTCGCTCTTCTGAAAGCGGAGGCAACAGTTTGAGACAATCCCTTGACAAATAGGTGGAGTCATGGTAGGTCCTCTGGCATTGAAAAGAAAGTTCTTCAAGCTTTCTTAAGACTCCTTAGCTCAACAGATTCCGTGACCAGGGTAGGTGGTGAAAGACACCCAGATATCAGACATCTTGCAGTCATGGAATTGTGAAAGGATACAGAGTCCTACATATTTTGTGAAGAGAACTGAGAATTTTACAAAGGACTAAAATATATTGCTTAAAATAACTCTGTGTATTAAAGAAGGACTACATAGTAATTAACCACAAATAGTTATCTATAACATTATTATAGGTTATAAATTATGTATAATTACAATAATCTAATATTTTTGTCACATTAGGATTATATTTTAATGTGCATTTAATTCTTAAAGTCCATGTAAAATTATTGTATTCTTTAAACAGTTATTAATAAAATTCTACCTACTTTATGTACATATACATAAGTACATTGTTTTGCAATCTACGCAATATAATTTTAATTTAGTCATTTCAGTAGAAACTACTGCATAGAAATACTGAAATAGGAAGGCTGTGTGAATCATTTATTTACTTATTTATTTATAATGTAATGGAATTGCTTATTAATAATAAATGGAAATGAGATTACCTATTATTTCTCCATTGTAAGTCCCGCAAGTCTTCGGTTATCACTGGTTTGATATTATCAGCATGAGACAATCTCTTTTCCTCACACCATGTGTGTTGCAAACCTCACACACTATGACAGAAGAGCCATTCATGTTTATTTCACCAATAAAATGCAGGGGACCAACACAGAAGTATGATTTCTTAAGTTTCAGCAGTTATCGACATTTGTTCTTAACCACAGTGTTGCAAAGCAGTGGTGATGATTATCAGAGGCAGACAGTATGGTGATGCAAAAAGTCGTTTGCGTATTCAGAAAGAGATTCTCTACCTTAGGTACTTTAATCTTTTGCATCTCAAGTTGTCCTGTGCTAATTAGACTTGCTCGTGGTTTTGAACATGCTGTCATTGAAGCTTTTTCCTGAACTTATTTCCTCTAACTGACAATCATTGACTCGCATCCTGCCCCCAAATTAGAATACCTGCTTTCGGTTAGATCCACCATGGTCTGCACAGCAGCTGGGCTATCTCAAATACAGTATGTTTCCAGTATACATTCTTCATGAACATGGAATTCAGATGTTTGTCAGCTGTGAAGTTTTCATGAACTCATGGGGAAAGCCACAAAAACAATGGTGAAACATCCATCCTGTGTTGGTTTCTGTAACTCACTGTACTGAATGTTTTCAGTGTACTATAACTGAGTCAAAACATGCTTATGGAAAATAATGCCATGCTTTACCAGAAAACATATTTGATGCCATCCCCTCATTTATTTTCAATGAGATAAAGAAGTAATAAAAATGAAGATAAAATCTGAAGTTTGGAAAAATGTATGTCTCTTTTTTTGATATACGAGTAGAGAAAAGTAAGTGTGGGTATGCTTATAGACTCTACCACTTTTGGCATGCTGCTTAACTGGGCCAATAGTCTTTGCATTTTTAAGAAAAAAAGATGATGCATGATTTTAGATGACACTAATATAGTTTAGGCAGATCCTCATCTTGAAAGGCTGATGATGAAGTATTCTACCAGCACCTATCATATTAATTATGAGATGTAATGAGGAAAATCAGGCAAAGTGGATTGACTGGTTCCCTAGGGACCACAGGTAGTTTTTTTGCTGTAAGAGATTGCAATCTAATGCATTAGTAAGACATAATTGTAATTCCATCTGTTTAATGCTGACGTAGAAAATCATCTGAGCTCATTCTTAGAGCTGCAGTCAAGAATCTCATTGAATATTTTGGGGAATTATTTAGATAAACACACGGGACAATGGCCTCAGATGTTCCAAATGTTGTTTGGGAGCCTGTAAGGGTATTACTACTCTTACCCCTTTAATGTTTTTCCTTCTAATATGTAACGTCATTATGTTTATGGAAATGGTATACTCTGGGAAGTTAATATTGTAAGTAGGATAAACTGCTTGTGTGCAAAGAGATTCTGGACAGTGATTGGAATTAGGTATAACAGCTGTCACATTAACTTTTGGCTGCTGATATGACAGATGAGTGCTTGCAGCATGGAATCATTAGGCAAGTTGATAACAGGCTTCCTAATGCATGCTGCTATTGCTTCATATTGCTGGACTAAAAGAACACCCCGAGTGAATATAGTGGTGAAACACAGAGGAGAGGTATACTATATTCGGTAATATTCCACAGGATTCAGTAATACTCAGTCAGGTTCAGGATTTCACACATTTCCCTGCTTAGCATACCCCAACGTATGATAACCAAACTCCAAAAAAGAAGCCTACTGAGCAGGGAAAAAACCCCAACCACTCAAAAAAGCCTCTGCTTTCTGCTGTAAGACTCCTGTTTAAGCCAGTACAGATATGTTTCCCAAAGTAAAACAAAATAAACTATAAAAAAATGTTTAGAAATCTTGCCTCATTCAACAAGTACAGACCTTTTAAAAGATACATGGAATAACATAAATCAGAATGTTTTCTGTTGGAAGGGACCTCTACAATGATCATGTAGCCCAACTGCCTGACCACTTCAGAGCTGATCTGATACTGGTTAAGATGCTTTCTGGATTAGGCTCAGGTTCTTTTAATTAGGCATAAATCTAAGAAAGTGACTCAGTCAAGTGAGGGAGCTTGATTTTGTGTCTCCAAATATTCAACTGATCCATCTTTGTACAGTTTCTAAGTAGGTGATATCCCAATCTTGGCTGAGATCTCTAAGTTTTGCTGTGACCACAGACTTCTGTGATAACTCAGCCAGTTGTCAACAGCTGAAACTCACCAGACTTCTTCATCACCCAGTAAATTATTCCGATTTTCCAGAGGGAAGCTCATCCGAAAACAAAAGATCCCCATGAATGAAAATACTAGATGACTTTTAAATCCTTCTTTTTCCCCAAACTAGAAATTCCCAACACTTTAGATATGAATCTTCATGACTTAAGTCAGCCTTGCATAACCACAGATTTCCTTTCCCTGTGGACTTGCCGCAAAGTAGGATGGAAAAGGAAGCCCCCCAGGGTTTTCACCAGCAGACCACTACCACTAAAAAAACAGGTCCCAACGTAACACCCACAGGAAAGTTCTGTCTAACAAAACTCTTGCAATGGAATGAGATTCCATCAAAGTATGGACAGCACATCTAAACTGAATATATATTCCTTCCACTGAAATTTGACTTACTGGATCACTTCCACAACATTGACCTTGCTTGATTTCTCGACTTCGTCACCTCCCTTTTGTTATTTTTGGATTTTACTGAGTCTTGATCTTTTTGTGTGTTATCACTCATTTACTTTGCATCTGCCTGACTTAACCACCCAGAACTAAATGCATATTGGCAAGACTACTCAAGGTCTTTCAGATCCTGACTCCACTGAAGCCGGTGATCCAGACATTGTCTGAATGCTGTGTTCTGAATGTATAGACATAAATTATTAAACCTGATATTTCAAAAGCTTGTATTGGAACAATTCAACATTTACCTGAAGTGTTACTTTCAAATCTGATTGATCTATATCCATTAATTTAATGGTCAGTTAATTTAGTATATTTTGATTTTTCCTCATTGGTATAATTATATTCCAATTAGTGAAAATATCTGCCTTACAATTTAGGTATTACTCTTTGTCTGCTAAGCACCCTGGGAAAAAAATAATGAAGAGACAGCTTGCTAGTTTGTTCCAGGTACTAAATGCAATCTTGTTCTTATTTCATCTAGCCGTACCTTTTGCCGGGATATTACCATTTGTAGATACACACAAAGCCACATAGTTTTAGCTAGTAAGCAGTGTGTGTGTGGCAGGGGAGGGGGAGGAGGTAAGGAGTCACTATTTTGATTTTAAAACAGAAATTGCTCTTGAATGACCTTCTGAAAGAG
>NW_009646170.1:0-5801 GCF_000690535.1 Cariama cristata
CCCCACATCCAAAACAGAAATACAAACCAAAAAACAATGCACATCAAGCTACCAAACACTGCAGGCTCCATTTACAAGAGATATATTTCTGTCCACAATTTGGAATATACTGTATACTAGTTCTGTTTTTCCTTAAACTTATAAAGTTAAACTTGAATTTTTTAATCATACTGAACAGTGACAACTCACTTCAATAATACATACTGCTGGTATCTAAAAAGTTACCTAATATTTGATTTACCCTTCTACAGTTCTATCAAACTGTTGGTTTGGGTTTTTTTAAAGCCCTAAAGAGATAGAAAAGCAACTACAGAACACTTGTGAAGTACAGGCATTACCTTTTACCAGTTGCATGAATCACTACCACCAAGCTCGACCCCTGTGATTTCTCTCTTACCCTTAACGCCCTGTTCCTGGTATCAGAGGACTTGATAAAAACAAACAAACAACAACATATACAACAATATCTTCAGCTCTCACGTTAACAAAGAAAAGTCTGGAAACATTATGTAAAAAAAAGATTAAGGAGTTCAAAAACTAGAAAGTGAATAAAGTGAGCGCGAAATGTAATACCCTTTCGAAACTTCAATTTAGTCTACAATCTTGTGATTTTCATTTTTGACATCATTCTGAAGGACTAGCCTTTAAGATTAAATTAAGGCTCTGATGTTCATCCTGATTTTGCAAGAAAGACACAGACCTATACAATATGTATAGAAGATAGCTTACTTGAGAAACACATCTGCATGCCTTCCAAACTAAAGTCAGAATTACATTTTACTTTTGTAGAGTCCACAAGAAACGTAGGCCTTAATTCTAAACTTAGCATAGAGTAATCCTTACTAACAATATGAAATGCCACTGCTTTTAATCTGCAGAGTTATAGTACATGACAGCAATATAATACATTGAAGTAACTGCGCTGTATCAACATAATCCATTTGAAGTGATAAACTCAGGTAAGTTTCTCTCTAAAAATGTACAAAAAGATATCACTCCAAAAATCACAAGTACCAGAAATAAAAATTACCTCTCTCATTTAGTCTCTTTGCCAATACTACATTCAGCTAGACGCATAGCTCTATATTAATATTTTTTCACATATTCTCATCTTAATAAAGAGGCTCCCATTAAAGCCACTTGTGAAAGATGTAATTTAGCCTTATATGATCTTCGCACGTTTTGAAAAAGACAAACTTCATTAACAGAAACTTTTCAAAGTAGCTCAAACATGTCAAGAGGAAAAGAAAACAATCTGCACATCTGAACAACAAAATCTCGTAACAAGACAGTAGAAAAAAAGACGTTATACACATTCTAGGGGGTTGAAAATTTGGCTAAAGAGGTTAAAAATACACAAAAAATTGATAAGTATTAAGAAAATAGATGTCCCTGCTGTTCCAAAATCCTCTCACAGTGTACAGCTTAATAAACAGCGAGATATTAAATTTACTCAATTTCAACTTACAGATCAACCCTTTTTATTACCATAGCAACCAACAGCCAGAACAACAGAAATAACATTTATCTTCTGCATACATAAAGATCATATTATCTTTTTCAAATTTAACTTGTCTCCAAGACAACATTGCCTTCCATCTTCATCAACCTTTTCCACACTACAAACACATCTCCTTACACAAGTAAAAGTTTGTTTTCCCTCATTCTCATCCCACATTCTCCACCAGCTTTTCCAGTTCTCTCCCCTCACAGTACATTTATTTTCTTTCCAGTCTCTCCAATGAAACATGAAACAGCACTAATTCAGTAGATTTACTTAACTGATTTCTCTGTAAGTCAAATAGGAAACCATTTTCATTGATGATATTGAAAAAGTATGCTAAGTGGTATTTCAGAAGTCTATTAGAAATTTGTTTAGAAAGGACTATCATAGCTAGTCTGTGCTGGTTAATAGGTTGGCCCATCTTTTACAAGGTTTTCAGAACTCAAATTAACATCAAGATACAACAGTAACTACTGACAGACTCATCTGGCCAAATTTGTCTTCTCTCTCCTAGTGCAACTCTTCTATTTTTGCTTTATCTTGTCTGCTTGTCTGAAAGACGAATAGGAAAGCCAGCATTTTCTTCGTCTGTATCATGCTGCAGTACTGTATCATAGGCTTTCGTATGCCAGAGAGCAAATGCACATCATTTCTATGGTATTTTTATGGCACTAATTCCAAACTATTTATTGGCCAAAAGTTTTAATATTCACATACCAGAAAAAACACAAACCCCAAAACAATCAAACAAAAAAGTTTTCTTTAAATTATTTTAGAATCCTTCCACAATTCATCATGCCTTAAAAGATCAGTGTGTGGGATGCACAGTCAATAGATTCATCTTTGGAACCTTACACAGTAAATAAGACACAAAGATGCCAAAATGCATTAGTTCAGTCAGTGCTTCGTACACTCAAGTGTACGTGTACATAAGGGTGTACATATTAATCATTAGAAGATTTCTCACTGCAAATCATAGTTTCAAAGACACTTTTCATACACTAAAGCATGACTTGTACATGTCCTAATTTTATCTGGCTCCTGTCAATGAACTTCTGAAAACTTGGAGTAATACATGTAATCTTTATTTTCTCTGATCTTCAAGACAGAAAAATTATTGGTTCTGCTACATTTTAGATACTTCAAGTTAATATTTGTAAAAGCTGGAAGATCAAGGAGATAATAGATTACATGACTAATCCTTCATGCGATAAAGATCACAATTAAAAAGAATAATAATAATTATGAGCAAGCTTTATGCTATTATACTGAAAGGGATACAGCTGTCTACCCAAGATGTTGGCATGTATTTTATTAAAAGTCTTTTTCGCCCATGTTACATATCAAAACAGAAAACCAAAATCTGTTTTCCTAGATCCAAGCCAGTGTATATTAAGCACTTACCTTTGATCATCTGAACCTGTGGATGTCATTTATCTGAACATTGGGTTGTAGATTACCTGTACCTCTATCTTCCCTAAACAAAGTTTTCTAAACTTTTTCCAAACAACCATAAAACATCCTGAAGGGAGAAAATGACAGATAATAATTAAATCTGTTGACAACAATAATCAAAAAGAAAGCAAGAGACACCATCAGTAAGTAATGCAGCCACAGTCCAGGAATATTCGACGAAAGTTATTCGATTCCTATTAACTGGCACTGAATGAATAAAGCCGTATCACAAAAAGGAATGAAAGAACGAGTCAATTTTCTGCTGACGTGAAGATTGTACATGGGATATTACAGTTTTAGCTCAAAGTAACCTCTCTGATTTAAGGTACAGACTGGGTATTCAGTATTTGTTCAATTTTTTTGCTACTACTAGCTACTACTTTATTTAAAGATTAAGAAAGCACAAAAAATAAAAAGCAGAAAATGTTCACAAATCCATTCTGAAAGACAGAAAATGAATCTAAAATAATTTAATGGGTAATCACTCTAAAAGTAGATTTCCTTCATTGCTTTTGTGGAGTTTTAAATTGTGTCATGTCATCCAAAATACAGTTTGTTGATAACTGAGTTTAAATTTTATGATTTGAACATGTTAAAATGTTTGCAGCAATAGATTTGGAAATATTCTTAAGGTACCACAAATAATGAAGAAGTTCTTAAGTTAATCACCAGATCAGAACAAGGGCTGTTTTCCTTCACCATCAGGCAGAAGGCTTAGCGTGATCTGCACAATAATTCTGCAAAACATCATAAAAGATCAAAATACATTTTATGTTCTCAAACTTCCTGTAAATTTCATAACTTCCTGATGAAATCTTTCTTCAAAGCACCTGAACTATCATGGAGAAGAAAGAATCATAGAGATCACACTAATCTAAGACAGACCTTCTTCCTAAAGAAATTATGCCAAAAGGAAACAGCACGTATCATGTTAAAGAATACCGTATTCTGTCTTTCTACATTAGTAATTCAGTCCCATGCTATGATAAAAGTAATACTAAGAATTTTATTGCAAGTAATTTTCAGATCCACAGGAAGATTCTTCTACATTTCCTTGCATATTTTCATTTCCCTTTTTTAGTTTACTCATCAGTCTTTGTTCAAAGAATCCTAGGCTTCCCATAAACTCAGCTGAAAAGCCATTTCAAATATGAGACAGCATCTATCACGCAAAGGAATGCACTGATTTTGCAACAATTAAGGGATATACTGTTATTGTCATCTATGGGAAGAGTGACACTGACAATTTTGAATTTTAGCATATGTGGATACTCTGTGAAACTATGCAGGCAGTGACGCTTTCAGAACTGTAAGCCAGCAAGTACAAACATCCATTTTTGGGCAGCTTGAAATTGTCAAGCCTAAAGTCAGTTTTATAAGATGATCAACGTTTAACCTCCTCCCCTTCCTACTAAAGGAAGCCAAGAGAAGGGTCACAGACTTTTGACACTTCAGACCCCAGCCACAAACATCCCTTCTTGCTGGAAATCAAGGAAACTGCAGACACTGGCAAAGAAATCAATCATTAAAGTCTTTGCATTTCTTTCCCAGAGGTTCCAATAGACCTACAAGAGAACTAGTGAGCTTAGGAATTCATCTGAAACACTTCTGACTGCTCTTTGCAAAAAGACCAGTGATGCAATTCCATGTTATGAAGGGGTATGATTTTCACTGGCACTTACTGAAGCAGATACATGTCTGAGAAAACAGTATGTACCAATTAAAGAACCCCTTGAATATTGGCAAGTATGAAGTTAGTCAAATTCCTCTTCTCTTCCCACTAGGACCACCTGGTCATATAAACCTGTGCTTCAGTTCATGCTCCAGATGGATGCTTAGACCCTCCACCATCCACAATACAGAAGGACCCGTGTCAAGTTCAACAGAACTCTACCAAATGCCATTTGTCCAGAAATTAGTCCAATTCCCATCCCAGGAAACATTTTTGTAGCCTTGTAAGGAGAGCTTGGCTTCATCTTCAGAAACAAGATGAGAGTTGCCTATTATCTTTGTAACCTTAGTTAATCACAAAATATTCAAAATTATTTTCCATATAAAGACGCCAGTCCTACTAAGCAGTTTTCTTGAAATACATGCTTTAAATTCACATGTATAAGACTTTGATGTGAATAAAGGCCCACTCACCACTACTGCAACCTTTCGGAAGAAAAGCTTTTCATTCAGGGAAATTCTAATGAGAAAATGGAAATTATTTACCAATGAGAAATTAGTATTTATCAATAGTCAAGATGTATAACATTAATGAGCAGATGTTGAAATGAATGCTGACATTTAACTTTATAGGACACCAATTAAAAGCCTTGCTTCAGCATGTCAGTAGCAGCAGTATGCTGAATGTTTGAGCTGGGCTGCAGTGGACTGCTGAGTTTTGCGTGAGGGCTCTATACTGGAGTCAACTGCACTGTCAAACATTTTTCAGCGGTATCTATGGCACAGACAGAAGGTTAGAATGCACCTGAAGTCAGGTGAGTTGTTGAGAAACCATTAATTCACAACCTTTGGACACAGGTTTAGTATCTGATGAGGAATTCACTACATTCAGGTGACCTTTCTGTGGTTTGAAATGCATTCTTTCTACTTCATCAGCATTTGACAATGGGCATTTAATCTTACTAATAAGAAAAGGATTATACCATGAGACCTGAAGCACTAATGAAAACTTTTGCTGTGCCTCACATTTAAACAGATGTGACTCACATTGATAGGCATACAAAATTATTTGATGCTTAAGTATGCTCTTCCTGTTAGAAGAGTTTGTATTTGCCAGTTGTTCAGCATAATGAGATTGATTTTCACCACAGTATATTTGAGGAAAAAAAAA
>NW_009646171.1:0-6407 GCF_000690535.1 Cariama cristata
ACTAAACAACCCCAGTTCCTTCAGCTGCTGCTCATAAAACTCGTTCCCCAGACTCTTCACCAGCTTCGTTGCTGTTCTTTGGACGTGCCATGGCACCCCAAAGTCTTTCCTGTAGTGAGGGGCCCAAAAAGCAGTATTCGAGGTGCGATCTCACCTTATGGCAAAAAACAGGAAACAAAATCAATAATGGATGACAGAATTTATCCCCTTGCAATACAGAAATGTTTCTGAACTGTTCGTTCCTCTTTTGCTGTTCTTTGTAATTACGTGTATGATGACCATGACTAGAAACATCTTCACCACTGTTCTGGATTTGGTTTACTCTCGTCCAGTGGAATTCTGGAATTAGTCCTTGGAGACCTGTTCTAGTCCTCCACCATTCTGCCCAAGACCACAGCTGCTTGGATCACTGCAGGTGTAACCATTGCTGTTAACAGCTGCATTAGGCAATTTTACTGGTTTTCTGTTCTGATGTCTGCAAAGTATTGCAACAATGCCCAACAACCGTTATTTAACCGTAAGTAAAACTCTCCGCTACACCACACTTACCCAAGGTAAGATTTGGCTCCCCTGGTAAGGAGCACTGGGATGTCTGGATTACTTATAACGGTACTAATGACACATCCAGTGTCCCAGTGGTTGTGACCGTTTCTTTTGTGATTTCATCCCTCTGATCAGTCTTTCTTGCAGTGTCACTAGTCCAGTGAAACCACTTGTCGAAACACCACATCTAACATCAGATGTTTCCAGCAGTGCTGTTCAACTCTTTATTAATTTTATCTATAGCCACTGGGGATGAACACCTTCAAAAGTGAAAATATTCCATGTTACGGAAAGACGAATACAGTGAACTTTAAGAGCTAGGAGAACTGTCCCCCCGTTTGCTGAAGGCAAGACTGCTGCTTTCCCCAGTTCCCCAGATCCAGCCAGAGGTGAGGCTCAGTCCGTGTTCCCAGTACACGCACTCGTACCCAGCACTCATGCAGCCTTCTACACAGACCAGCACAGGCACCGAGCAGTGCCTTTACCGTCCAGGACCTATGCCCAGACCCCGGACCCATCTCCATCTCTAACTGGGGCTCTTTCCAGATGCTGGTCTCCTCCTACCCGTGGGCTAGCTCGACTTGAAACTCACCAGCAGATCACACACCCACAGTGTCATTCACAGGAGACCAGTACACAGAAGAGTTAGGAAGAGAGTTTAAGAACATGAGGCACATTTTGGTGATCAGGGACAAGTCTTGGCCAGAGAAGCTTACTGACCAGCAGCTTTTTTGCACCTGACCTGCCCGTTTTTGTCCTCATCCTCTCCCGTTTGCTGGCCTGCTCCACCCTACTCTACCTCTTTTTCTCTGCCTCTGTCTCCACCCAGAAGACACCCCACCTTCCCCTGGTAACTTTTGCCTCTTTGTGACATTTTGCTATACCTAAACCCAAATTTGTTCTTTCTTGGTGTGACTGTTAGGTAGGTCACCTCAGACTTACATGGTACCACTTGGTGCGGTTACCTATGTACTGCCATCAGACGCCATGCCCTGCAAGGTCCTCAAACTCTCTTTTTTTGTCTGTGAAGTTTGGCCATTTCTCACCTCACTCCTCCTTAACAACCCGCGAACGCCAGCCACCCCCCACAGAGCTCTCTGGCTTTTGTTACCCACCATGTCCAGCAGTGTCTGATGTCTTGGCTAGTAGTTTTCCACGTCCAGTTCAGTCAGCTGAGCTTCAAGCCGGGGGGCCCAGTCAGTGGTCTGCACTGAAAAGGATCAGTGTCCAAAGGTGGAGTAATCACTTCCCAGAGGTGCGCTCCTTAAAAAGGATCTAGATAATAGGCTTGGACTTTGGGTGAAGGCAAGGTTTCGCTCCTTTCACCAAAACAGTCCTCCAGAAATAGTTAATCTCTCTTTTGTTTTCTAATACCTGCACTCGGCCCCCTCCTATAACCTTGGGAATGAAACATGTACCCTCAGCATCACAGTATGTGAAACACCATTACTCTGAAAAGCTGCATTCCACCATTCGTTCTATTTTGGGCACTTTGAGTGGAAAAGCAACAGCTAGAAAAAAGAAGTATTATGTCTGAGACACGCAGGACCATCACACAGGACCAAGAGGAGACTAGGGCCAAGAGCTACGCCGTGTCAGCACAAGCATCCATTAGGATGCTAAGCACCACCACCAGTAAACATGAGTGACTCGATACTCCTGACAGCTAGGGATCACTCCCTGAGGCAGAGGCATTAATCCTTGTAGGAAGTAGTAACTTCTGCAGCAGATTTAATCATCAAGGCACCCAGTATAAATCCCTATATGGGGAGAATCAGGCACTTCTAGAGCATGTCTCATTTCATCCTGATGCAGCAGACAAAGAGCGATCAGCATCTTCCAGAGGTTTCTGTTGATTGGAAGTGGAGTTCTGGTGACTGATTCAGTTGCAAAAACCTCATTCTACCTCTCCCTATATATGTTACGTGAAGGTCTGAGAATTATTTTTTAAAATTCTCTCTGAGGAAGACTCATCCTGTCGTGCTTGACACCTCTCTGAGGATGACATGAAGTAAATTGCAGGTATGCTGATCCTTCTCCAGCAACTACAGATGGATCCTGAGTTTTGAGCTGAGACCAAGCTTCTAGCTTGTAAGCAGCTAAAAGTTAGGTCAGAGAAGTCTTCTAAGGAGTATTCAAGTATCATTTCCGTTACTTCACCATATTATACCTGTGATCTGAGCTTGCAGCTGGTTTCCTACAGACAAGCTTAGTGCAGATTACTCCTTAGGAGAGCGTGGAGGCCTTCCAGCTGAGGCAAACCCACCTCTGAAGTAACATGCTGCGAAATCCAGAAAACAGTAAAAGTACTGGTTGCTGGTGCTTCTTGATGCAGCCTTCCCCTCAAAACAAAAGAAATCAAAGAAACTAAACTCATGCCGTTGAATTCTCCTCCCACTTCAGGCAAGTCCTTTAATTCAGCCCTCCTGGAAATAGCATGAAAATCTCCTTTTTCAACTAGCAATACTGCAAGCTCACACAAGTTCCCTCCTATGGGCTAGAGAAAGCAGCGTGACAATGACCATAAGTGGTTATTCTAGTCTATTCTCCCGCTCCTCTTTGTGTTTCTTGGCAAGTCAGATCATTGATCGTTTTAATTTTGGGCTACGGTTAGTTACTGTCACTCATCCTGAAGCAAAATGTTTCAGCTTGTTCATCTCCACTTAATGTCTTAAAATTAATGTTTTATTTTAAAAATACATATTGACCTATTTCTAAAGGAAAAGTTGTTGTTTGGAAATTAAAAATACACAAACCTGGTAAACATCAACAGTTTTCCTGAATTTTAATCCAGTAATTTATTTGCCCAAAAAGTTTTTCTAAAATTGACTGAAATCTGGCAAATATTGCCCATGCTTCTATAATTTTATTTTTCGTTTGCTGCAAGTAAAAAAGTCTCGTGTGCATGACACTTATTTGTGTTCTTAATACTTCAGCTCGCTCACTACCCACTAACCGTTCTTCTGCCGTTTTCTCTATTTATACAAGTGCTTACCTGCCTACCTGTCTACCTATCAAGTATTTTTTCCATCGGCTTGATATTTGTCTTACCTAGTATTTGTCTGTTTAATTCTTGGACAAATACCATCACTAACCCCCACCTTTGATCTTCTCTCATCTTATGGTACTCGCATCTATGTATTGGTTTGTGTGTCTTCTGCTCATACGCCTGTTTTCTAGCAAAGCGGCCAGGATTGGTTGTGTTGGTACATCTTGGAGTCAAGTGAAAGAGTTTGAAAACCCATCTTCAAAATGTTATAAAATGTTATTTGTTTTTTGAAAAATTTTATATATGTCTTGATTTTTGGTACATAAATGTCTTTTTCACCCTAACTGAGTATGCGGGTAGTTTTACAGCACCAGAGGGAATTGGAGCTGTCACTGGATTTGCAATGCAGTGTTGTTTCTGAAGATGGAGCGAGGGCGGATTTTATCACAGATGGCTTTACCCTTCATGACATCTGAGAGAAACAGACAAAGACACACAGTCCACAAGATGCTTGACCAGAAAGATAACATTGTTTGGTTTTCTTTGACAGCATCAGCCCCTATTGGAAAATTATGTTTATTCAGTTAATTTGGAGTGTATTCGTTTACATCATCAGGCTTGAATAAGAAACAAGAAATCCCCTGTTGCATCATATGCTCATTAAAAACTTGAAGTCTAGCAAAACTCTTTCTCAAAGGTTGTTTCTCCTATTAGCCACCTGAGGACTGCACAGAGAATTCACAGCAAGAACAAGCTTGTCACAGGTTGCTTGGTCTATCAAGCCCTTGGGTAACAGTCATGCCAGGTGTGAAGGACGGTCACCGGAGGAAAGTTTCCTGGAGTTTTAATGAGGCGTGCTGCGGCTGTGAGAGATGTAGCTGCTGGAGACCGTCTAAGTGGCCCTCCTGGGGGGCTGATCAGAGCAGAAGATCAGAGCGTGGTTACAGGAAAATAAAGGAGGGAGTAAGTGCTTTCCCCAAGCAGCCCTTTGGTGTGTCCTGTCAAAGAAAGGGGTCGGGTGCCGACCCACAGCAGAACCTTTCCAGGCCTCGCCTGCCCGAGGCTTCGTTCTGGTCAGTGTGGAGTGTGCATCCAGGCTCCTGGGAGGCTGCAGCAGCCACACAGCAGAGATGCCTGGGCAAAGGGGCGTCTGTCCGGCTCACACATCACTGGTACTCCAGCCTTGGGGCTGCCTTCCTCCCCTCTGCACCCTAGGCGCTGGCGCCACCGCTCAGTCCCGAAACCCAGCCCTCGCCACCTCACTGTTCCTGGTAACCTTCTGTTCAAGCCTGCAGGCCCCCAGCGGTCCAGCCACATGGAGAGGGTGCCCAGCTTCTCCACACAGAGTCTGTCCTGCCCAGACCAGACCCCTGTTAACTGTGAACGTCGTAACTGTTCAGAATAACCGCCCCCGCGACAGACAGAACACTTGGCAAGCTCTTCTTGGAAGTAAGGATACGGTGTGGCGTAACGTAGCAAGATGCGTAGGAAGACATAAGATTCCAGTTTCAACATCAGCTTTATTGCAACGCGGGCTGAATCAGACTGAACAGGAATGAAGCTGACTTCAGCACTGGGGCCTGCAGTCCATGAAGAAATGCGCTTCTTTTGGCTAGAAAGTTGTGAAGGTACTGCTTCTCTCCCTGCATGGCACAGCCTGGTGTTCAGCTCTGCACTGGTGCTGGCGAAGGCTGTACGTGCGCTTTCGTTGTGGACCAAACCGAGGGAGATCTCTGCTGCCGACTCAGTTGGTGCAGACTGGCGTTTGCCCAATAAATGACAGCTTGCCTTCCTTCTGGAATAAACTGCCCAGGGCCACACGGCGTACTGTTTATGTTAGATCTCTTTTGGGTCTCATCCAGTGTGTCACCGTCTTGCGCAACTCCAAAAATGTGGATGACCTTGTTTGAATTTTTCTATTCAAAACCGGGTTTTGTGGCAGCTCAGTGAGGTGTGGCGGTTTTCACTTTTTATTAATATTTTTTTCAGTATCTCTCTTCTGTGACCCTGGAGGTAACAGGAAGAAATGAAAAGGGTGTTGGAGAGTTCTGCAAAAAAGAAATGAGGGGAATTCTTCTGGAGCGTATAGGAAACCATTGCCCTATGGTAGGTATGGAATTGAAGAGTGATATCAAGACACAGTGCGAGGTGGTCTATGCTCGCTCTGGCCACCTGACGAAAGGGAGGTTTGGGACCATTCAGTGTTTTCATGGAACAGTTTCCACCTGGTGGAACTTTCTATTTTCTTTGTGCCAATGTCATGATATGGGTATATATGTGCTAAAGACCTGTTTGGAAAAAGTGACTTCCAACTATGTTTTGTAAACAATTCTATCTGAGTCTTTACACCCAAACTGAGCACGTGATGACTGCTATGGGGTTGAGACTGGAAGGGGAGTTTCCAAACAGACATAATTTGGAATGGAGGAACCTGGAATGACCAAAAAAACCCAATCCAAACCCTTAAAAATGTTCCACATGCTCAAACATTAGTCAATGGCAAGAACTAATGAGGAAATGGTTGCATTAGAATTAACAGATATCAATTCAGCTGCCGTATCTCACATAGACAATGTCAAGTTTGAGGAATTTTAAGAGATTCTGAGAGCTGTGGTCCAGTGTGTGTTAAGAGGAGCCGAATCCAAACTACTTAAAGAGCTAGGGAACTCTTACAGTCCCGGGTGGGGGAGTTGAACAACTGCTCCTTACCCTCATTTTCCTGCCCTGCTGGCAGCGAGCCTGAGCACGAATTCCCAACAGGAGCCTGCATACACACACAGAGCCACAAATGGATCAATAGGGACAGAAGGACATTATCTTTACAGGTCTCCATGTGACAAGTACTGGCTTTAGAAAATACCTTATTATAACTAGA
>NW_009646172.1:0-5979 GCF_000690535.1 Cariama cristata
CCAACCAAAACCATTCCATGATTCTGTGACTGTATTTTAAAAATGGAAACACTAGCAGGGTGCATGTGTGACTTTTTCAGGTATAAATTCATAGCTGAAAAGAGCTTACGACTATCTTCCTCCCCACTGCAGTCTGTTCTTGTATTGTTTTTTTCATTTTGCATTTCATTCATTTCATTTCACTTAATGGAATTATGCTAACTAGTTGAGGACAAAACACAGGCTGATGCAGATAGATTACTATAAATCTGTAACGGACTACCTGAAGCAATACTAAAGAACTCCCAGATCACATAGATGGAAAAGACTAAAAAAGCAAAGAATTTTATTCAGCATGTAAAGCACTGGCCATAAAGCACAGACTATGCCACCTGTGTCAAGTGCTTTGTAAACAGAATGGTAGAGGTGATTAGAACTATCATGACTTCACAAATATTTATGAAAACATTCTTGCTATGAAGGAGTTCAGAAAAATAACAGAGAAGTGGAGTTCATATGAACTGAAATATCATGCATTTGAATAGTATCTGCATAACAATACAAAGTGCATGCATGAACATATGTATGAAAGAGTTTACAGGATTGGCAGCTAATTTCCTCCCTACATAAAAAAAGATAACTCAGGTTTTAGTCATTCCCCTTTCCCCATTACATAAATCAGAAACTCCCTTCTTCGCAATACTCATGTTCTAAAGCTGCACACTGTAATGGACTGTCTCTCTGGAGGTACATGATGTGCTGTCAGACTAAGAGCTGTCAGATCACCACATCTCCAACAGTCTTTCATTTCCTCCCTGGAATATAGACTTGTTTTTTCCCCTCATTTTCCAGACCTTAAAGAAGTCCCTTTATGAAAGAATGTGTGTAAATCTTTTCCATCATACAATAAAGTAGAACAATGATGTCTCTTTCATGTGTGCATGTACATCTGTGGGCAGGAAAACAAATTAGACATCCCAGCCTGATCTGTAATGTAGTAGGTTTTTCACATACCGAGACAAAATTGCAGGGCTCTACAAGATTGTACTTAGTATGTGATGGAATTAATTATTCTAATTCAAGTTACTTTCTAGACTCCCTGCTTGTGAGTCTACTTTCTGACTTAGGCGTTCATATGAAGAGAGATTGGATACACACACAAGGGTATGTGGCCTGCAGGTATATCCCAGACTAGAACAAAAAGAATAGCAGTTGAGAAACTAAGAACTACTACAACTGTCTGAGGTACACAGGCTTGAGGTCAAACCTACCCAAACCCACTGGAAAGTGCATGTACAAATACATTAGAAATGGCAGCATGCTTGAACAGTAAGCACTGAACAAACTCAAAATACACCTTGATTCTAAGCAAAAAATTGAGAGGAAGAAGAGTAATGAGAAATCATCTCTGGCTCTAATATGAATTATTTCACAAGAAAGAAATGTAATCCAGTAATTCAGGCACAGAAGACCTATTTCTAGTGTCCAGAAAATTTTCTGTCTTCTAAGTATGATGTCTTAGGTCACAGTGGACTCCTCTAAACTAAAAAACACTGTAAATAAGTAGGCATTCATGAACTTCCCAAAGACCACAATTTTGTCACATCCAACGTAAAGAATCTATCCCAAAGAAAAGCTTGCAAACAGAGAGTATTTTAATGCAGCTCAACTGAATAAATTACTCTTATTTAGGATATTATAAGCAAAAGCATTAGCTCTTTCTCTATGAGTCTCTTTTTCAAACACTTGAAAGTGGTTACAAAATTCAGTTTTCTTAAATTCGTATGTGAAAACAGCTAATGAAATTAAGAATGCCTTGTCTGAGCATGTCTTAATAAATCATCTTCGAAAAGGAAAAGGAACAAAGCCATGTGTAAGTAGCATAATCCCAAGAGAAATAATGAATGAGAAAGTATACCCACAAGACACTCCTTTCCTTCCTTGGAAACAAGACATGAACTCCCTTCTTGCTTAAAAGACAATCTTGCTACCATCTTTTTACAACTACAATATAATCACTGCCTAATCATTTTTCATAATTGACCCAATTTCCTATCTCAAGCAGACAGGTGCTGAAAGCCTGTCTAAAATAAGCTAAGAAGCCATAAAAGATTGTGCAAGATTCCTGCTACTAGAAGTATGAAAGCAGTAGAATTTCAATGATCCATGAAGGATTTGCCAGACTATATTTACCATCCACAAGATGATGGGCAAACCAAATTTCGTGCTATTTTTAAAGGATGCTGCTTGCCAGGGAGAAAAGCAGGCTTTTATGTCCCAAGTTCTTGCTTTTTTCTTTAGAAATATTATAGATATTATGTATCCTCATTCAGGAAATATATACTGTAGATAAATTCACGATATAGAAGTAGCTTTCTTAACATGCATTTACCAATCTTCCTTTTTGAAAAAAGGCCCAAACTTATTGCTAGCATTTACATGCTTATTGTATTCTGCAACAGTCTTTAAGAATTTACACAGATGACTATCCTTGTCAGGAAATTAAGCCTATTAGGCAATGTTCATCCCATCATCTGGGACATGTCTTTTCACAGTAGTTGAAATTCAACAGTTAAGACTTCCCAGACTCTCAAAATGCAGGAGGTGTGTGGAAGTCAAGGAGACACATCTGGATTTGCCCCCCAGGTGGGGAAACAGACCAAATGACCATGCATTTGTTAAAGGATGCCATATGAAAACTCAGACAACAATGAGGGCACCTCCAGTACATTAACAGTAAAACACTTTGTACGTCTCAGCTTCCTTAGAGCTGATATGCTTAAGGCATATCTTGCATTTATATCGCACCATTTAGCCAAAAAAACCACCAGAGCCAAAAACACTTTTCACACTTAAGCTGGCAGACTTAAATTGAGATCATTCCACCCACCACGGAAACACAAACGTCTGTTTTAACAATGTACATGATTACAAAACAACTGGACAAATGAAGAAGCAAATCATACACCTACTCTAAAATTACAAATAGTTTTAAAATAAATTAAGTTGCTTGTACAGATAATGCAAGTCACGAAACATAAGGCACAGAAGTCAAAAGGACACTGCCAGAATTATTATTTTAACTGTATTCTTGTCACCTTAGATAAGCTGAAATAGCAACAAATTTAACATCTTATTTAAATTCTCATTATTTGGTGAGCTTTGCAGCATGATTGCTCTTGTATTTTTAATTTTCACTCAGTTTCAACCACAAAAAGACCTACTTTTCTTTTCTGGCTTCCATTAAAAAAAAACACACAATATGGAGTGTTTCCACGGCAAGTTTTAGATGAAGATTCCTAATGACAGAGCAACACCTACCTTTTATTTCTCATTGAAAAAAGTAACTACAACATACAAAAAATGGCTTGTGCAGCAGGATCTTCTTCCAAAACGGAAATGACCTAACTTTTACACAGAGACCTTTTCTGGGGCTATGCATGTATATTTGTTAAGCACTAACTCAGCAGAGAGGAACACATGCCAGCTGCCAAGGCACAAATACCATTTCATGCAGCATCTGCTGCAAAGTGTTCTCTAGAGCTCTGCTGAGTAAGTGACCTAATGCAATCCTGCAGAGTTTAGGAAATATCACACAATGAGAGATTAAAGAGCTACACCTTTACTCTGAGTATGTATTCAAAATTACCTCATTCAACCAAATTCTGAGATAGCTTATTAGTTTTTACAAACCTACATGTACTCAGGAACTCACGGACACTGTCTTTTCAGTGACAGCTAGGAAACTTCTGAAAATGAATTATCAAATCATTACCACAATTTAATTTTTTAAAAAAATAACCCAGGTCATTGTATAACCTAAACAGTAGCTTTAGAAAACAAGAGATGTTTTGCCTTTCATGAAGCTTCAAACCCTTGGATTTACTATTAAAAATATCGTAATACTACCAATTTCAAATCCACCACAAATCCCGTTCTTCATAAGCAGTCAAAAGAGAATTGGTTCCATCTAGTGGCTGAACAGAGCTACAGACACTCAGAGAGCTTTCATGGGCCTTACCTATTTCAATTTGTGGTCCCAACAGGAAAATTGATACCAGCACCAAACACTGCACTTCACAGTGTACCAGTAATAACCTAATACAGAAAGTCTGACAGTATAGGGATGGTGCAAAAAGTGTTCTAAACAGAAAATTACATGTTTTTTATCAGAGCATTTTAGTGCATTTATCTTGCTAAATACTGTAGCCGAGACTCTCCTTACAGAACCTTATTTACTCAAATGCCTTTTATGTTTTGTACTCTACCAACTAGAGATGAAGGTATCTGTCTGAGGTACGTGCAGGACCCTCTGTATTTCAGATCATTGCAGACTTTAGTGCTATCTGTTGTCACAAATACCCATACGAAGTGGAGTTGTGCCATTACCTCCACTTCACAGTGGAGAGAACTCATACTGAAAAAGTGGCTTAGCCTCTAATGGGGCAGGGAATTTAACACAGCTCTCCAGATACCAATCTTGTGTCTAACCCATCAAACTATCTTTTCCCTGCTGTGCCAAAATGACACTTCAAAACACTGCACTCCCGTTTCTCTCCCCTTTCTGCTGCTGGACTGTCAACCCTATGAAATCCCTAAAAACAAACAATGAACAATTTTGAGCATGGAAAGAGCACTTTGGCAACCCACCATACAACACTGAGATCAACAATGCTGTTTCACTTGAGCTTCTGACAACCAATAGGTGCTTCTGTAAATACGTAAGATAAATGGCAGGACCTACCTGTAATTTGTGTTGTCATGGAAACAAGCAGTGAAAAATTCAAAGCTACCATGGAAATATTAACAGAGTAATTGGTGCCTGGCTGCAAATCAAAACAAACTTCTGGAGTCTGCTTGTGTGTGGTAAAGTTGAAGGTCATTTCATGAAAGAACTCCTTCTGATACCAACGCTGGCCTTGCACATGAAACTGTAACGAAACAATAACGGCATGGAAATTAAATGTTTTAACATATCACTTGCATTCAGTCATGTCATGCTCTAAATTTGAAGAAATAGTACAAAAACACATTACTGTATAGAGAATGCCAAAAATATTGGCACTGACAGTTACTCAAATTCAAATGCTTCCAAAATTTGACAGGAACTGCAGTTCTTTTTGATCAGCTCTGACATTGTCCTAGTTGGTTCACTTCTCCTCCTCCTAGTATATCCTCTTTTTTATTAGTACTGTAATTTCCCTCATGTCTTGACTTCCTGTTAACACATATATAAGCTTCCAGTAGTAGTGTTTTCATTGTAGTATACCCTTATGATGCAAAGTAATGAGTTATAAAAGTAACCTCACATGAACAACTCTCTGGTTTGACCTGAGGATCAAGTCTAAATCAAGCCATTTTGACCTATGTCAAAATGTCAAGTACCCTCCAGGATCTCTCTACAGATGGCTACGTTTCCAGGCAAATTTATAGAACCATGGGTTCTTTTTGTTTCAGTTGGATTTTGTGTGTGTTTGCTGATGCCCCAAATGATCATGAAGTTATTAATTAAGGCCTCTCCCGATCATTCCTCTGTTTAATGAACACTAAAATGCTTGCTGTATTTTAATCATGTGCTAATTTTTCTTTAAATAGATCCTATGCCTTTAGATCATTTCCAAACACCTCTCAGCACATGCAGATTTGAGACAACAGCAGGTGTTCAAGAGTCCTGGCAGAAATAGTTCATGTAAAAACACCCTGCTGGGACAAGGGAAGATTGAAGGTATAATACGAGGCAAAGCTGACTGATTTCATGGAACTGGAACAGAGCTGTTTGAGGCCTGAACATGACAAAGTTGAAAGTAAAGTTAGGGAAGGCCAAAATAAAGTAGAACAGGGGAAAAAACAAGCAAGAAACATGAGACTACAAAAGAGCACGGTGGTTTGTTTCTTTCTTGAAGGTTGTTACAGAAGCTTACTCCCTGGGTTTTTAAGAGAGACATTATTAGAATGAGGAACCCTAGTATCAGTCAGTGTTTGAAAAATTACAGGTTTTTT
>NW_009646173.1:0-10886 GCF_000690535.1 Cariama cristata
CCAGAGTCCGTGAATCCATCCCTACAGGATTTAGCAATTCAATAATCCTGTGTTTCAGAAAGCACTATGATTTTGTTCTTCAGTTAAGATACACTGATAGTTTCAGAAGACTATAATCCTTTGTAGGTATTAATATCAACATGAAGTACTTACCCTTTAGCAATAGCTCTTTGCCATTTTCAGCAATTGAGTTTACCATTATTCTTCTTTCTGCTCTTAGTACATGCTTTAGTAAATGCCTTCTCTGTGAAGTCCTGAGGATCGGACAAGATGAGTAATACCGTATTCCCAAAAGAACTTTTTTCTGCCTCCTCTGACAAACTGACTGCTGGTTGCATTGTTGAATGGGACTGATCTCTTTCAGGAAGCAAAAGGGTTTCTTACAGGAAGCTAAGCCGACACCGATATAATCCTGGTATTATAATCCTTTCAACACTGAGAAAATACATAAATGTCAGGATCTTACTGAAAATGCTATTTGTGAAATCCAAACCCAGCCACATTTAAAAGGCACATTGCCAGCTGTTTGCACACTTACTCAGAAAAGTGTGCGCCACAAATCTGCTGCTTGCTGACTGTGGAATCAGACAGCGTTTTAAACCTGCTAATGCCATGAAAAGTATAGCTCTGTGATGTTAGCCCTCCAGGCATTTCAGCTTTCAAGTGAAAACAGTGATGTATGTCTTTCCATCTTCAATACTTTTAAATATGACTACCCACTAATGGATGAATCATATGCAAGATCACAAAAAAAAGCATTAGCATGATGAAATGGAGGTTTATACAAGATACATAAGTAAATATTTACTTAATGATTCTAAGCAGTTCATAATTACCAGAACCCCCTCCATTCTGCTCATTCATAAGGAGGTCCTCTGAATACCAGTACACACCACACTAAGACTTATCTACACTATACAGTAGGTGCAATCACCAAGAATGTCCACATAATTAAAGATGCCAAGTCACTTTTGAGAAATTGGATTTAGGAACTCACATTGCTTACGAGCTTTCATAATATAACTTGTCATCGCCAGCTGAAAAAAACACTGTAAAAACAACCTTTGTACTTCACTCTAATCCACTTCAGAGGTTCTTTCATGTGGAACGACTCCAAATCATTTCTCACGACTATCCTCCCTGACACTCCGTCCCTTCACATGCATGAAGGCACCTCAGATACAGAACACTCTGTAACAAAACATAGGGAGGAGCATTCTAGAACTTTCCCCACCCCAGGAAAAGCCTCTTACCTTGCTGTAAAATGTTCTCACTTTCTCCAAGAAACAGCAACATAGATCTATGAGACCAGCATGCAGATTCCATGCAAGATTCAATTCACCTTTCCATCCGATACCAAATATAGAAAATTGTTTTCAGCCCTATACCTGTTCAGGTGACCATGGCTGTGCAGTAAGAAAGATGAGAGAACAACAACAAATCCAAACACAAACACCCCCCCCACACACAACACACACCACAATTTCAGGCATATCTGCTCCCTTCTCCAGCTCAACGTGTGCCAAAAAAACAATTGTACGGGCACAAAACCATGGAGTGAGAACAACCAGATGGGAACAGTGACCATTAAGTCAATATTGCCACCAGCTCAAAACCGTTCCTACAGAGAACAGGTGGAAATAGAGGAGATAAGAGCCAGGGTGCTAAATATCTCCAGACACAGAAAATAACAGAAAGAAGGAGGTTTAATTACTTTGAAAATGTCAATGTATGTACATTCTATGCATTACATACTATACAACATACATTAACAGACATCTACTATCCATTCCTGGAAGACAGTAGAAAAATATCTGTAATCAGTTACAGCTTATTGTGAAGTCCTGAACATTTTGTTAGTTTTCAGTTAACTCATACATAAAGAGCTGAATATCACATTTTTCTTACTTTTGAGAAGTACTTTGCTTCATATGAAAACAAAGTGAGAGATTTTTTTTAAACTAAGGGGGAAAAAAAAAACATGTTTCTACCACAAAGTCCAGAACACAATGTCTTGAAAGGGCAAAGGCAAAATATTGCAATTAAATTATTCTCTGTGTGTTGCCCTGAGTTACACCTTTACAGCTCCCTGCATGTATGCTAAAAGACATCTTAACACAAGGCAGATAATCATCCCACTGTCTGGTTGCATGGTATTGGGATTCATCAAACATAGTTCAACTATACCTCCCTTCATGTTTGGCTGCAATGTTCCCGGAATTAATCCCTGACATTGCCACTGCATTTTCTGGAACCAACCATTCATTTTTGGTGTGGTTGTATGTGTCTGCTTAGGCAAAATAGCCAAGATTTAAGTTATATCCATGTGGGAACTGAATTTGGATAAGCTTAGCAAGGGTTGGCTTGTGATACTCTAAAAACAGCTGTGCCCTGGAGATTATGCCCCAGTACAGGGTGCAGAATGCAAACATGAATCAAGGAAAAGGAAGGGATCCTGTTGGGGGGAGATGGACAAGTGGTATGGCTGCTGAACATTTCACACTGTAAAATCTCAGACTGGACAGTGAAATCCTTAGCAGAAGAAAGCCAAAAATATTCAGGGGCAGTAGGTTCTTAAATCAGACCTGCAAGACTATTAAATAACTTCTTCTTTCGTCGTTTGCATCAGCTCTGTATACAAATACATACTATAGCAAGTAGCAGTAGAAGTGACATCAGTTATGTTATTTAGAAGCGGATCAAGAAGGCAAAGCTCCTGAATGCAAAGGTAGAAGGCAGAGGAGAAACAGTCGTGGGCTGTCCTCCATCAGAGACAGCAGTGGCTACGTTGTCTTCTTGAATTACTCCAAGTCCTGACTTGGATCGGACCTCCTACATGGAAATCCGGAGGTGGACTTTGCACATAGTAACTAAGCTCACGGCTGCTCAGCTTGCAAGCAGAGACAGGGTCGTAACACAAAGCAGTATTGCTACAGATAATTTTATGAAAAACAATTATACTCCAGGGCATAAAAATTGTGTTTTACTACAGCAATCAGCAATTTAAAGTATGCAAGAGCAAGTCTCAACAAGTTTGCCCTCCTTAGGAGTTACTCTAACTCAGCAAATGGGCAGCTTCTAATGGCACACCATAAAAATCTCTCCCCCTTGACATGGAAGCGAATGGCAAAAGTTTGGATGGCCTAATCTGCTTCACGATAAGGAGATATCTGTAATGACTGAATGATGATCTAAATCCCTCAGATAAACACAAGAAATTGCTGGCTACTGGTAGGAGATGAAAATGAAGGTTGGCAATTAGACTGTAGAAAAAACACTACATACAGTTTTGTTCATGCATAATTAGCTTGAACCTATACACAGTACAGCATGCCTCTGCCCTAAACACAGAGCTCTGCGTCATCTCTCCTCTCCCAGGATCTTGTTATACAATCTCCGCTACAGTCCCCTGCAAGCCAGCTTCCAACATCAACTTACAGCTTTGATTCTAATTTTCAAAGTAATCGATGGATCACATTCTAATTATATTATAGACCACGTGTCAATCAATGAAAGAGTTGGGCTTCTAGGACAACGAGAAGGGAGTAAATTAAGCATTCTGGATTCAAGGGGATGGACATGTGGCACAAACTTCCAGAGGCCATTAAGCAAACCCAAAGTCTGGATACCTTTGGAAATGCTGCTAAGCCATGCCCTAAGCAAAAGAGTTTCCCAGTTTCCTGTCAAGAGCACTGTGACCACCAGTACAAAGGTGGGATGATGATCGTCCTCTCACCAGTACCAGCAATCTCCTCCCTCACCCCCTGCCCCAGCTGCCCAGCCCAGCCATGCACTGGCCTCTCATCTTCTGCTCAGGAAAATGCCATTTCATTTACATTTCCAAAAAGTCTTAGGCTGCCTCCCATCAGCAAAGCCTAGCTAACTTGGCAAAACTGCCAAGTTATCAACCTTCCCCATTCATCCAGAAGCTAATTGAGTCAAAGCTCTTGTCGGGCAATTAGCGCTTTATTCTGCACATCGAACTCCACCTCTCTGTCCCACAGAGCAGAATGAAGATCAAAAGATGATTAAGAAAAAATTCCACCAAGTACCTTTAATAGCAACAAAAATTTTGGAAAACAAATGTATTCCCAGAACTGTTCTAACCTATACCTCTGTTGCTCAGACATCAGTTAAGACTGCTGGAAAGCAAACAGTCATCTTTTCCAGGCCAAACCTAATACCTACCACAAAATCTAAAGCCCTACTACATGACCTATTAGGGAAAAAATGCTACTCCTATAACTCCAGTAACTTCTTTCTGTGGTTCATTATCATTATTAGTGGGAAATATCATTATCTGTGGGAAATAGTGTTTAAAATAAGAGTCACTGAGGACAAACAGACAGCCTACAAAATAACCTCTGGATAGGTGTGCAGAGGGTGGCAGAAGAAAGGGGACCTGTACCACACAACGGTTTACAAAATGCTATCATATCCAAAATCCAGAGACGTTTACCCTACATGCATTAGAAGAGCTCTATTTTCCCTGGTCACATAGACTTTTTATATTTAAAGACAGAACATATTAAATATATGTCAAGTATTTGACTTTGCTAAAAGACTAACTTTTTTTGTGCGTAAGGCATTTCGTTATTTTGCTTGCTTAAAAAGAAGATATTGTTTGCTCAGCATTCACTACAGCAGCCAGTGTGAAAGATGCAGTTCTCCATGCATGACAAAACCCAAGTATACTGAAAGAAATTATCCAAAGCAGCTCAACTGAAAGAACAAGAACAGTACTACTCAGTGCTAAGGGATCATTTGGCATCATTTTAACAGATGCCTATTGAAAACTAATAATTAAGAAAGAGGTTTAACTAAATCAAACAAACAAAAAAAATACTGAAACTTTCTATTCTGTGAAAATAAAAGTCAGTTTAGCACAATTAAGAGATTCAAAATTTCTGATTCAAAGGTTACTGAAGACAACGGAAACATCCCTAAAATGTAATTCCAATAGACTTCAGACCATGTCTTAAAACAGTGCATTTCTTTCTCCGTAGTTCAGGTCATAGATCAAAGTATTAAAGAAAAACCTTGAACCAACAGGTTGAAGACACAAACCCTTTGATCGAATAAATCTTGTTCCCATATATTGGCGATAATAGCAATTTTTCTGTAACATAAATCAATCTGCATATTAAATTATTTGTTACATCATAGTCAAGAATAGGTATAAATCTTTCACTTGGTCTTGGAAGGGGAAACTCAGCAAACGCAGCTTTTGTCTCCCTGTGGCACTGGGTGTCCCCCATTGTGTTACATGTACTTAAAAAGAAAGCAGTGATCACTAAGTTTGGTCTTCCTCAAGGTGGTGGTTGTTCTTTAACTTCAGCAAATGGCATTTATTATCTTTGGCTACATTTCCCAGTCAATGAGGCTGCAAAGTACCTTAATCTGTATTCTACATAGAACTTTAGAGCAAAAGCCAAATTTAAACTTCACATTGAAGAGCATACAAAAATGTGTTCTTTAATTTTGTTGCAGTTGGGAAAAGAAAGGAAACGTCACTATTTTCTTTAAGGAAGTGAAACACTGAAGAAATTTGCAAAGGGAAATTGAATAACACACACAGATCAAATTTATACATGAGAGAGATTGTGTTTGTAGTACATATCTAAGAAACCCCCCAAATTATTTGTATTTCTTTAGGAAAGCGCAGAGATTTAATAAAAGATACAGCTTCAGCATGTAAAAAAAAAATCCCCAAAAGTAGTCTCAACTCAAGTTTGAAATGGGTGCTTAACAAGTCAAAACAAACTAGCATTTGCAGGTAGAATTAGATGGAAAATCCATGTCTTTTCAGGTGCAATTGCTTAGCTTTCTAATACAGGTGTTCTCTGAAACACGAAAAATCAGCAGCTACAAAAGACTTGCAGAGGGTTGTTTGGGTTTGGGTTTTTTTAATCTTCTCTTAGTTTTTTGCAACATACAGACCCACACATACACAGTTACAGGAGTTGCTTTCAAATCACTTAGACATATCACGAAGATCCTTCCCAGAGCTTTTCCAAATAACTGAAATACCAGAGAACCCACAAAAAGGCCCATGTATTTCTATATTTAGCAAAGTCTCCTGGCCGCCAGCAGTTGGCACCAAGATCCCCTTGGTACCGAACAGCTGCAGCCTCTCCAGCTCTGTCTTTATCCCTGCACAAACTAAAAGAGGTATGAGAGACATGCTTAGCAAAGGTAACAGTTTACGCAGTAACATGAACTTTTTCCTTTTCCTAGACAAGCATTTTAATAGATGAATTAAGCCTTACAACACTGCATGCTGCTAATAGAAACCTGAGGTATCCATCATGGACTCCACTAAAATGAGCTTCTCAGGGAAATTCATTTGCTTACAGGCTATAAAGAAACAACATAATCATCTCCTTCACCCCCCCCCCAAGTGTTATAAACAGCTAATTATGTCACAAAGCACTTCTCCACTCTCATTTTTCACATACCGCACTCTTATCTTTCCTTATCTGAAGCAAGAGTCTGCTTATCTATGCACCTGTGCTTTTGAAAAAAAAAAAGTATTCTGGAGTTCAGCACTGCTATCAGTGCTGTGCTAATTGCCAACTGCACAGACAGAAAAAACGAGGACTTCACAAGGATGACCCTGCTCCTAAGACCCCTTTCTGGATCTGCGTTTCAAATTATAACCTTTACTGTATATCCTACAAGTATCTCACAAGTATCCTTTATTGAACAGGAACAAATATTGACCTATTTAGCACTGACAGGACACCTTTAATATTTCCAAATTTACACATTAAAGTTTACAGGGAGGAAAAACAGATGCCAACCTTAGCAAATTGGAAAAACAACTAAAAACAAAAACCACCACCTTCCTCATCAAAATGCAACTGAATTGAAGAAGATGCAGCCTCCACACCATTTTCAGCAAGACAATAATAAACAAATCACCAGAAGAGACAGTTGACTGGCATCAGCGTATTTCTATTCTCAGGTTACTTACTTTCTTCTCAAACATTTCAGAGCTTCTGCCTCAACTGCTCCCCACACTCTCTCCTCCAGGACTTCTTTCTGCAGCTTTGAGGCAACACGAACAAATGCTGAAGATGCACGTGCTACAGAGGTTATGCAAAAATATCCTGCTATGACTACTGTAACAGTGCCATTTACACACACTGCTGCTAGCAGAAGTTCTTGAATTTAATATAACCTAAAATATATTTGGACACGTGTTTCTGTCACTCCTATTTAGCTGTAGTATCTAATTCATCGTATGACTAATTTTCTCTTATCTCTGGACTTTGCAAAACACCTACATAAAAGAATTAAGTGCTTTGAAATGGAATTTTTGCATTATTTATGTACCTCCATTGAAAGTACCTTCAGACATATTTTATGTGAGCTTTACTTCAAGACTTGCAAAACACTTAAAACCTTGCTAGTAAGTTACCACATATTAAAAAGCAGTCAACCAGGAAGAATCTTAAAGTAAAGATTCTTTTTTATCCACCAGAACTTTCTTTTTTATCCACCTTCTCAACAATAGCTTATTGCAAATGACCGGCATAATCTGTTGCTGCACAAGGGCACTGTACATACTGATGCAGACTGTAAGCATGAGGAAAAGGTCTCAAGCCTAGTTAGAAAACCCTGGGCTGAAAGGAAGCCATGTGATAACTGGAACATAAGCAGAGCAAATCATTGGCAAAAACCAAGGGTGGCAGCTGACCAAAGCTGGTTAGTGACACCAAGCTGATTAGTGTCTCATTTCCACAAGCAAAAGTCACAGGAAGATAAATAACTTCCCACAGGACATATGACATTGCCACACTTTGGTTAACAGGGTGCACGATCACTGTGGAGCTGAGAGCCCTATTAAAACGAAGCTTATTTGGTTTTTTTTAAACACCATTCAGGCCCCACTGTCCCTCTTACCCTGTGTACCCAACCTAACATTCTGGCATTATTTCAAAGACTGAAGGGATGCCAAATTCACATTTCTCATCCCTGCCGATCCATAAAGCAAGGCTCACATGTTTATCATAGAATCACAGGATAATTCTTCGCACTTCTTTTTCTAAATGGAAGATGTCAAAATCCATTACAAGCAGTGGCAGTCGGTGGAACCTGCTCAGAAAAAAAGGGCTGATTTTATTGACAAGCAAGCACTGAAGCTCTCTGGGAAGACTAGATTATTGCACACTGACTAATGTCTTCTTATGGAAATGGATGACAAGAAATTCTATTGCAGAATGTCTTCATGTCTGTAGCTTTTAGATGACACCACATCACTTGATGTCCTCAATAAAGCAAAATTCAGAAAAAACATTCAAGAACAAGGCTATGACAAATAAAGGGTGGAGTGAAAAGGTCAGAGTGAAATAAGAATCTGTCAGAATCTTAAGCAACGGCCTAAAAGATTTTGCAAGAAGTATTGGACAACAAAGCCGCTACTTTGCACGCTGTTACAGACCAGCTATAAACAGAGTTACATTACCACCACAGACCATACTCTTGAAGGGCCGTATCATTACTGAGCCACTTTAACCCATCTCCAATCAAACAGAGCAATCTGAAGAAGTCTTTAAATAAGACTCTGAATAGCAAGCTGATAAAATAAAAACTTCCCTGGAGAAGATTCACCAGAACAACTGCACCCAATTCCTCATCCTGACTATGGTGGTGCTGCTTGATCGCACGGGAAGATGGACAACTGGCATTGCTCAGGCAGCTCTGTGTGCGTTCATGCAGTGCCAATATGAATCGTACGCACTTTGATAGGGTCACCACTTAAAACTCTGAAACCATGCACTCAAGTCAAACAAAGTTTACCTTATCTGGAAATCAGGGGCATCACCAACACCAACAAATCCCTCCATGAGCCCCATCATCAGCTGCCACAGAAGGTTCTGGAGGGTCACCCTCTTCCCTCCAGTCTGCAGGCTCCAGCCAGCGCTAAAAAGCTGTGAGATACTGAGCTTCGATCTCCACCTTGTCATATTATCAACGCTCCCCCAGTACGAGAGGCTATGGTACTCTGCATAGGATGTAGAAAGAAGCACCAAAACCCAAAGGAGTAACACAAGGAAGTTCAGATTCTCCTCCACACAGCCATAAACCCAAGAAACCTAGGAAGAGACAGAAAAGGCTAGCAGGGGAGAACATGCTTGTCAGTACAAGTACACAAGACAGTATATCTTTATACATACACCCCAAGGATATGAAACAACACTTAATTACTGTGAATGTAAATTAAAAAAAGAGAAGGCAGTTATAGTTCAAACAGAAACAGAACTAACTACCATATATTAATAGAGATGTTACTAGATATTTATCAATTTTTGAAATAGACTCAGCTAACTTCCAGCAGCCTGGTTCTGTGCTGCAGTTGGAATAGCAGTACTTAAGAGATCACAGCTTGCCAGCCACTGATACGACTGTGACAGGGAACTGAGTATCTTGAAGTGTGTTGTTTGCACACATCCTACAGGCAGTCTTGTATCCAAATGACGGGCAGTTTGAGTTGACCCTCCTTTATTCGCCATGGCGGTAGCTTCCACGAGTCACACTTACCAACCCATGGCCAAAGCTAGCTAGTGGAAAAAGTACTCCACGAGGTCTCCCCCTCAACCTGCTGAGATGGATGAAAAACACCTGTTACTTTCATACACATGAACTATATGCTAAGTAACCAGAGAGTAAAACAGACCTTTTCTTATAAAACGAAGTCAAGGCCCTGCACAGCCTTTAGGGATAGAGCCTCAAATTGTCTGTGATCACAGACAAGTTGGGAAAAGCACCTACCTTTCATCATTCCAAAATGCCCACACTAGGACTGGAAAGAACTAACATAATGGACATTAGGGCCATGTAAGCTACTTGGTATACAAAATCTAAAATTCCTTTGAAAAGAAGAAGAAGAAAAAAAAAAGGAACGGTACATGTTAGAGATTGAAGCACAGATTCACAGAGAACTGAACAAGGTGACAAGGCACAAACTGGACCTTGATCTTCTGACAGTTGAGTATCACTCAGCAAAACAACCCTGTTCTTTTCTTTAAGCACAGGCCTGAGCATTGCAGACTCCCTTCAGGGATTACTGTGCATCCAGTAACATTTGCAGTCTGAAAAGTTTGACTGCACGGGCAAGGAAGAACAGGTCAGCTGTTTACTGATTTTTCTTTTGTTGCCTAGAGTCATGCATGATTCACAGAGGGCAAGTCAGATTCACTAGCTGAGGCCCATGGGAAGATCCTCTTCCTAAAGGTTACTGAACTAAACAAAACCAAGGCAGAAAAAAGAAACAGATCCCACAAAGAGCTAAAACAACCTTTTGTCAGAACTACTCTACTTTCTAAATGTGTCCTTCATTTTCTCACTAGAAACACTCACTGTATTTAAATTTATTTATACCTAAAAGTCACAGCAAAACACCAAGACAAGACTGAGCACCGATATTAGCAGCCTAATTAAAGAATGTACTTCTCACCACCCAAAATCCCCTCCTACTTACGTGATCCTCTTGTGTAATTGGAATAAATTAACCACTAACAAAAAGCAGCTCTGCCTAGCAGGAGCCGTTGTGAAAGCCACACAGACACAATACACACGCTGTAGTATTCAAGGGCCCGGTTTGACGGAGAGAGACTGAGCTGGGCAGGCGCATTTTTTAAGATGACATAAGCAAGGAAAGCAGTCACCTGAGATTCGGCGAATTTAACTGAATTGTCTATCACCCATTTATTTTGGCAGTGGATCACTGAAAATAATTGAGTGTACCTCCACGTAACCTTAACACCTCCGGCGACTGCAGTTTGTGGGAGCAACGGTAACACCCGTCCCCCTCCGCCGGCCCCGCTCCCCGCTCCAGCCCAGGCTATCGGCAAGTGCCTGCGGAGCGGAGGGAATCCCCG
>NW_009646174.1:0-11856 GCF_000690535.1 Cariama cristata
ATAATAATAATAATAATAATAATAATGCCATCTTTTTTGAACTTCTCTCCCTTTTGAGTAGCACCTCTTCAGGGAAAAAAAATACATGATGGATCCTTGTCATGAAAAGTTTTATAAAAAGACAACGGAATAAAATTGGTACTGGGGACAAAGCAGAGTCAAGTGGGCTTGTCATGGTAAAGCACATTCAGAAAACTCAGGTCCCAACTGTAAGAAATAGTATAACAAAACTAAATCAATCCAAGGCAAGAAAGAAAAGGATTGAAAGCCGTAGGATATATCAATTCCTTTCACTCTGCTGCCCCGTTGTGGTTACACTTTGGTACATACTCAGCCTCAGTATCTTGTTCTAGACTATGGAACCCTAACACATTTCAAAGAAGCCAACAAATGCACACTGGCAATGGGCTCGCTTTTCTTACTTGCCTCTCACACATTCCTTAAGAGTGGGCTACAGCCTCCAAGGACCATGGACTACACGTTGAGGACAACTCCTTTAAATAATAGTCTGCATAAATGGCTCTCTACTTCAGATGTTTATGTCAGTGTGAAAAACATTGATCTCAAATGACTCGGGATTTAGTGATAAAGAACAAAAATCCTTCTGTCAAATTCTGCAGAGTCAGGGACAGCTTCATCAGGCCATGATACTGTTCCCACTGCATTCAACTCAACACACCTCATTAACCACCACAGGAGAAGCAGGTTGTCTCTTACTAATTGAAAAAACATTGATGATAGTAAAGAGGAAGATAACTCCAGGGTTACAAACGTCGAGGCACAGATTTTAGGTCAGAGTCAGATCACTGCTCATAGTATACAAATCATCAGTGATAGTAACCATTGATACATCTGCTGCAGCAGCCTGTCCACTTAGAAAGACAGTGGAGAATGGCAGTTATAGCACCTCTATTTTGGACAGCCTGGTCCATTACAGCAACTGTAGTCTGAAGGTATCTGGATATCTGAGGAACTCGGCAAGTTCAGTCATCTCAGTCTCTTTCAAAGTTGCTGCATTAGACACTTTTCAACACAAGCGTCTTGATAAAACAGTATTTCAAAGAAGTATCTTCTTCATCAAGTATATTCCAATCAACTTGTGCAGGAATTGCTTTGCCAAAATTGTATGTTCCATGTAGGTGTAATGGAAGGGGGTGCTTAACCTGACAAGACATATGCATGTGATTCCCTGGCAGTGTTGGGGGTTACAAGATCTAGTAGTTGCTCAGTTTTTCTGCTAGGTTAGAGATGGAGCATATGTGCACGGGCATGTGTGGAGGGGAGAATTAGCACTGTAAGGCACAACAAATGCAAGTCCTGCAAAAAATTACTCAGCTATCATAGTCTGGAGCAAGGTGAAAACATGCCAGAAATTGATTCAGTGCCTCCAGGTGCTAAACTGTGAGTGTAGCACCTCACAATCTAGTACACAGGAAACAACATACTACCACAACAACAAAATGAACAACAGCTTGTATCTCTGCAAATAACTTTCATTTCTAAATAACATGATGCTCATTACCTTGTAAATATTCACAACCAAAATACACTCATCTAGGGAATTTGGACAGTAAATAACCATCAAAATATTTACCATGTAATTTGAAAGCAAAGGAAATCTTTGTCAAATACTAGTAGAACAATCTACTCTTAATCCAGGAATATTTCTATGTATAAGGAGCATAATCAACTTGAAGGTGCTAAAAAGAAATCTACTTTTTTTCTGAAGGTATTTGGGATCGCAAAGACCCTATAGTGGTATCTAGAATGGTTGAAAGCACAAACTTTTCTGTGTGGAAAAGTTCACAACATGGTTCTGCAAGTTCAAGCATAAGAACATATCATTCCTTAATGGAACTGCATCCATTCAAGGACAGACAAATTCTATTAAGCCTCACAGACCTAATAAACAGTTGGTTTTTTTCCCCCAGTACCTCTCGTAATTCACTTTACAGGCTAAAGAACAAAGTGGGTTTTGCAGTTCATCATCTGCACATAATATAAGAGGCAGTAAGGCAGAATAAAAAGGCAATGCCCCTGACTACCATATATTATCTTCATTTTCCTTGTTCTAAGTGATCTGAAATACAAGCAGTTCATGTATAATCAGAATCAGTAGAGGATGTTTGTTTGTAGTTATTGATTATCCTGGAAACCAAGAGCATCAGCAGTTAAATGGTTAAAAACCTCTGTGACTCTGAATGTGTGAAGCCATGAAAAGAGGATGAGGTCAGGAAAGCATTATTCCCTATTTTTATTTTTCATTCTGCTTTATAAGAAAAGTTTATGGCAGAATCCTGTGGTATACTAATGGGATAATACAGGACTCACATTCATCCATGGAAAAGACGTAGTATAATGCCAGTATCACCTTATGCATGGTAGTTTTGGTGTCTCATATAGATCACAAGCCAGCAAATAGAAATTGATGGTCTTAATCTTAGAAGAGAATCCCAGATTCGCAAGTTAAATGCTTTCACACTCGCAGATGCTTCTATTTGGTAATCAGGTGAAAGTAAATTTCAAACAAAATGAGAACACTTTTGAAGCCTTTCAAAAAAGGCATCTCAAGGGAGGCTAACACGTAAATAATCAAATACAAGAGACAAATGGGCAGGTCCAACACTGACAGCGGTATGGGAATGCATTTCAGAAGCAGGAGTTGCTGTCTGGAATAAAGCCTTCAATGCCTCCATAGCTTGGGACATTTTCAGAGTCGAAAAGAAAACAAAACCCAAAGGGAAGTAAGGATACCTGAAGGTTACTATCAGTTTAGTATGGGAATAGGTTTTCCAGGTTTCAGCAGGCCATATTAGCTTGGGCATGGCTAAATGCTGACATGCTTATACTGCTTCTGAGATACAGATTAGTACCTCCACTTCACAGATATATTACTATGCTAGGACCTGTGTCAGAAATCTCTACAATGTACTGCACTGTGCAGTAGCAGCATGCCTTCTAAGTCTCCTGTCAAAATGGATTTCAGAAATATTGTTGAGACAACAGATCTATTTACTGGGTTGTACCTGTTTAACAGACATTAAAATTATTAATTTATTAACACCTATTTGCACAAAAAGTATAATGACTTGGAATAGTAAAAAGGAAAAAAATCAGTAACTACCATGAATGTTTCTGCTTCATCCCCTACCAGTCCAGCAATGGCTGAAACTGGCAAATCAGGGCCATGGTATGGATCTTCACAACGAGAAACTGGGAAAAACAAATCCTTATGAGGACTCATGGACCCTTGTCCATCAGGGAGTTTCACAGGGCTGTGAAAAAGCAAGAGACACTGTCTGAGAAGAAGAAATATTACGAATAGTAAATGCTGATACAAAACTGAGCAGCATGTTTTCACAACTTTGAGGCACCAACTCAGTTAATGGTCTTTACTTCTGCAAGACTAATGGAAGATTGTTGTAGACAATCATTCTACATGGCACATACCATTTCACTGAAAAGTAATAGTAATTCTATTACAATAGAGGAATGTTCCTATCTGGCAGAAACGGATTGCCGTGTTCTAGCTCAGTGTCCTTTCTTGTTGCCTTGTACAAACAACTATTCTATGTTACTGCTTTCTTATTAACTAGGACTAATAAAGTCACGCACGTAACTTGCATATGCTGTGAGGATTCAAGCTTACTATTTATTTGGAGAAAGTTCAATGATGATGAAAAATCAGTAGTAGTATTTGCCTGTTGCACTCTGGTAATCTGTGTATGAGTGGCTGTTACAATGCAGGACTTGAGGATACCATAGTTTATAAACTATGCAGATTTATGACTTGGAAAAAAATTGTGTAAAATAAACAGTTCTCAGTGGAGGTTTAACCTCTACTGAATGGAATGAAAAGTGAGGAAAAAGGAGTATATATGTATTTTCACATGTGTACTCTGTAATGATAAAAGGCAAAAAACCCCTCGGTATTCTTTTCAGATTGCAAATTAAGGCCTTGTCTATACTTTCACTAGTATAACTGTGTCAGCAGCAATAGGTTGGTTATATTCATAGTTAACGAGATTAAACACACTTGGGCATTGTAGAGTAGCTGCCACTCAAACAGCATAGGTGTTATACTTCAAGGACTCCAACTTGAATGATACATACTACTTTTATACCAGCCTCAAAGAACATTTTAGTACAAATAAATTCTAGGCTTGCTGTGCTCAGTGAATTGCAGTCAGAGCCACCCTCTCTGGATCTGTAAATGGGCCACACAAGCTGGAAATTACACAGAAAACTGATACTGCTTTTGATACAATTTGTGATTACAACAATGTATTGTTTAACTATGCTTACTAGGAAGCAACTTGATCCAAATTTGGTGGTTTCATAGCTACAAAACCAATGCTCAACATAGCCACTTGCAGGATAGCAGTCCAGGCAGTACCTTAACTCAGTCATGCGGCTTTTGACAGAGGCTGCCAAAGCAGCTGATTAGTATTAGCTTCATGATGTGCATAATCTGGACATGTGAGCGCTAAGAAATGAAATCATAAATTGAGTTCACTTGATTGACTAAATAGATTCACACTGGTTGTGATTTAGCAACTAGTGATTGCAATTGGTAGGTGAACTAAATTGGATTAAATTTTTTGCAAACGTGTAGGTTGCTAGTCTTAGTTATTAAAATATATTTCTAGATTTTTATCTTAACCTGAAGGGTGTTCCACTTACTTTCGCTTAAGGTAATGCTCGTCATTATTCCTTTCAATATGCCAGATAGTAATGGAGCTCTCATTAACAAAACACAGTTGTTGCCAATTCATAGGGTTAAAACTCAAAGCGGTGACTGTTACCCCTGGCTGAGACTCGCTGCACAGGAGGATATTTTCTTGCCAGTTCCTTCATTAAGGAGAGTAAAAGAAAATCAAATTCATTAAATAAGTCAAAAACATTCAAGCCAAAGATCTGGATGTGATTATGACCAACATTCAAGATCAAGTTTGGAAAACAAATACTTTGTCACTGACAAAAAATTTCTGCTGTCAAACGAGTTAGGTCCTCTTGAGAATGAAAAGGAGGTGGTTAATTAACCATACATAAAATTGTTACTGCTACAAAAAGAGTGACTAGTAAAATAATTTTGAAAACTGACATTTTAGAAACATTATTGTGCAGTTTCTTTTCTGAAAAGACCAGGAGAGTCAAGAGACATGGATTTATTTTCACCAGTTCCATGAGTGACTTGAATGGGCCCAAACAACTCTTCAGCATCCCAGACCTCAGCCTTGCTTTTCCAATACATAAAATAATGATTATAATGTTTGCAGGCTTGCAGTTGGAAGGTTTTATAATTAGGAAATGAAACACAGTCAGCTCATGATTATCTATGGATACTTACTCAGGTAATACAGTAACTGTGTTGGGAATGCAGACATACAAACTATGGCTGCACTAACTTGAGCACAAAACAGGGCAGAATTTGTGTGGGGCTGTTATGTATGGCTGACCCAACCTATTTTATGTTCTCTAATTTGCATATATAGCCATTATCCAGATTAATTCTTGACTGCATTTGCATTTTTAGGTGCTCTCCAAGAACTGATTAACATCATTTGAATAAAATGGTTAAAACTGTTTCTTAATTTCTTGGACAATATATCTGACTGTTAATCTAAATAACATTTATAGCTTTAGAATTTGTCATTACTGCTGAGAGGAAAAAAACTAAAATGCATACACCGCTGTAAATGGATTTAGGATAATCCTGTTGTTCTGGCCTGTAATAAATTCACTCACAGAAACAGATCAGGATGCAAGACAATGGTTAGTATTGTTAGTATATGCAAAAAATGAGAAGTATTCACACATACACAGTAACTCTCACTAAAATTACAGAAAGCTACAAGTTGCAATTCTGATTTTAAAAGATACCAGTTTAGAGCTCTCTCAAGATCTCTCAGCATGTTCTCATCTTATACCTAATAGATAGTGCCAACACTCTTTTATAGTAGATAATTTATTAAAATCTGAAACTATATGGTACATGTACCTGAAAAAGAATCTGGCATTAAGCCTCTCCTTTGAACAGAAAATAATAAAGATCTAGGAATCAAATATCTCAGATGAAAGGCAGCTTTTAGTTATCCATAAGCTTTCTGTATTCTGAGACTGACATAACTTTCAAAACATCTCTTATACCTCTGATTCCAAACGATTTGCTTAAAATACAGGAACTGTGTAATCATCATATTGTAATGACACATTAATAATGCTAAATATTGAGATTTCTTTCATCCATACACACACATTTCTACAACGAATGCACAATATAATCTAATTGCAAAAATGAAGGTCCTGATCTCACAGTAAATTCACGCACCTCTGTTCAAGTTATTATAAATTCTAAGTTTAATATTGTAAGGTAATTCTATTTTGTTACAAAATTCTTTCCAACTGGAATCTAGGATGGTTCTTTTATCACAATTAGCTGCTGATAGTCATATTCATGCTGATTCAAATAGGTTTAAATTGTTTGGCCTTGGAAACTGCCACTTTAAAGCACTTCAACATTTCTAGGTATTTCCATTTTCATGAATAATCTAGAGAAGTCTTTGAAGATGGTGCATTTTTGTTTAAGTGCACATAATGAACACATTAGACTATGTGTGTTATTTCTGCTGTAAGTGACAGGCATGTAAGCTCTTCAGGCTAGTGAGGCTGTCTTGTTGGTTTCTACTGTGATATACACACAGACATCCTTCCTGAACTGTATGACCAGAGTTCACAGAAAACTTTATTCTTCTTCATAGGGGATAAAGAAGAAGCATCTATAATAGTATCTACTATCATTACTAAAAATCTGAAGTTACAGGGGTTTCTGCCGCTTCACTAATCATTGTACAAGAAAAGGTCATCATTAGATTGGGAGTTTACAGAATATTCCTTACACGTCCTTGCTTGCCTTCCTCCTACTCCACCCTCCCCACTTGTTTTGAAGAAGTGTTCAGACTCCACAGTCAATGGAAGCTTGCTGGCAATGGAGGCAAGAGCAGGATTATATTTTTACAGAAGAATTTAAAAAATTAAATATTCTGATTTTCTGTATCTACCCTGTCTTATATAGTATTTCTTCTCATGACAATGAGCAGAAAATTATGATCTAATCCAGTGACCCACGGTAGTGTAATCACTGAGCAAAACTGTAAGACAGAACAGGTAACCACTGAATGGTCCAGGGGGACAAAAAAGTAGAAATCAGCTTTAGAATGCTTTTCCTCTTTTCAGCAGGCAACTCACTTTCACAAACAGCATGGTACTGAACTTCCAAGGGTGAACAGATAATTAACTAATGCTGAAGACTTTAGAAGTACCCCAAACCACAAAATTTCGAAGAAGGTAGAAGATAGCTGTAGCAAAGTAACAGTCATTCTGACTAGTGGCTACTAATGCTAGAAAATAAACAGCAAATTTGGTACAGAAAGTTTGCAGACAATGATCAGTCAGAAAAAAAAAGGAGCTGAAGGCAACCAGTGTGCCTTCCACATTTGTTAATTTATACTAAAACAGCATACACACAGAGAAATATGAATTAAATTTCAATGGTGTTAGAGAATATTTTTTTACTCTTACCATACTGAAAGAACAAATTCTGGGATTGAAGAGTAACTGGCTAGATATGGGCCTGTGAAACTAAATGCAAGTACGGTGTAGTCCAGCTGAGCATTACCTGAAATGTAAAAATAAAGAACATGGTCTTTAATTGCTCCAGACTTTACTGTATACTATCACAGATAGAGTACTCTTCTCAGTTCCTTTATATCTACTTTAACTCTCCAAAGACATTCCTCAGACCCCCGATTCCTTTGCTTCACTCCTGATTATTGTTTTGATTTGATCATAAAAATGTTCCCTATGTATCACTGCATGGAATTTTTTCAATTTTTTTCAATACTACCTTGAATTTGTAAAGTATTTTTTCCCCAAGTACCCTGAAATCCTTTTTAATCATAATTTCATTCATTCATGAAATAAGCAAGTAGTATGATCCTTATTTAAATAGCAAGGAAACTGAAATATAGATAGGGTAAACAGCTTAACTTAGGAGAGCAATGCTATGAGGCAGAAAAAAATATACATTAGATCCCACAGTCCAAAGTTTAACTGCAAGAGCCCTCATTCCTCTCACATCTCAGATTTCTCAATGTGGCTTTCAGCAGTCTGCTTGGGAGCCTACTGCAGTATGACTTTTTGTTATTCTGACTATATTGTCCTAAAATGAATTCCATTTCGTTCCATTTGTTTTCCCTTTAAAACAGGTCCATTTTATATTCCTCCCTAGCTTGAGCCTAACTAAAGTTAGTGCAATGGAAAACTCCTTCCACTGTTTTCCATGCATCTTGTCATGAGACAGTTTCCTGCCACACTGTTTTTCAAGTCTTATATAAAAAAAAACCTTCAGAAACTGGAAGATTTAAGTATTGTTTTAATGAATTGGTGATGAGGAGGGTTACCACATCATTACCTTTTAATTCTGTCAGTTTACTCAGTTCTGGAAAAGTGTAGATATATATGATGGGATTCAGCTTCCGATCTGAAAAGGCCAACACTTGACTGTTCCCATTTGTTGCAAAAGCTCCCACCTGGCCAGTCTGACACTGCAGTACTGTCCTCTTCTTTGTTTCGATGTCCAGGAAGAGGATGTAATTGCCACAAGGGTAGCAGATGGTTTGATTGTTGATAAAGCCAACATTCTTGTTTGAGAATCCCTGAACCCAACTTAAGAAAGAGCAACTGAATGTTAAAACATTAATCAAAGACACGTGTTTCTCAAAATACTGTGATAAATGGAAAGTCGCAGCCTCAGTTACACTGAACTGATGCTTAGGATTTTTTAGACTCATCCTCATATGAATTGTAAACCACAGTACCTTCAAGATCTAGTATTATGAATCATTAGCTCAGTGTTTCCAAAAACACAGGGTAAATCTTACTCTGATGGAGGACAAAGGACTGTCATAAAAACATGGAGAGATGCTTATATTTCTTTCACTTTTCACTAAAACTAAAGTTAGCCAGTTCACAGGCTCTGCTTTTATACTCATGTATTATGGTAATAGAGTATATCTTCTGAAAGAATTTCACAGGTACAATCCATACTTGGGAGCCAATTGTGTTTGCTTAACCTTCTTACACTTTCATAGTTCATCTCTTCCCCGTAAAATAAAAAATACAAAGGCATGGCTTGTGTTTATATGACCCTGACCAGGACTGTTCTGCTTTAAAGATACCAGTACTTCAACATGGTAAAACTCTGGAATGTAAACAGGACGTGTTACACAAGGACTGAAATAAATTACTCAAGAAGAGTCAGCTTATGAACTTGCAACGTATCAACAAATTCATAACTGCCTGCAGATGTTTTTACATTTCAGAAAGGGAGTGGACAAACATCAGTGTCCTCTTATCAAAGGGATTTGCATTTACCACTAAGTGAAGATGTCTGACTGAGCCACAGCTTAGTCTGCTAGTACCATGGCAGAAAAGTTTCAGCAGTGTAACAGACATCCTCTGTGTACAGCCCTGCCGTTAGCACTGTCTCATCTAATTTCTATTCAGAAAATTTCCATCTGTTCTCTTCTTCCAAATAAGAGCATTTGACTGGAAGAGATCTTTGCCTTCTGCAATTGCAAGCAGCATTTTTACACTCCTTTCACGAACATAAGTCAGTCATAAGATCAGCTCAGCTGCTGCTCCTCTGTACTCTTACTAGAAGATTGTACTACAGCCTCAGCACTCTCATAGTTAGGAACATTTTAAAATTACTAGTCTTAAGATATTTATGTCTAGCAATCACTTCTTGTTATCTTTTCTGAGTAGTTTCTGCTCTTGGCCTCTTTCGCGACACACCAGAGGAGTAAGTGTGGCCAGTGGGGAGTGGGAGCAGACTGACCACGTACTCACGCAGATGAACAGAATACCACGGCAACAAAGAGGAGACGTTTCAGCTGATTAATGTTTTTCCAGACCTTTTACACAAGAACTAGATGTATGACGTGCCATGGCACATAATCAGACCTTTATGAACATGCCCACAGGACCAGCTCTATGCTTTTCTACAACAACAGATCTGAATCAGTGGAAATGAAGTATTTTTAACTTCTGTCTGCAGGGGTAAAATGGAACCTAGAAAACTTGTATGCAGGGATAAATTAATGGGATGACAGCGCAATTTATCATCCTTATACAACCAGTAAAGGCTTAAGGGGACAAGGATTCAGGCTGTTACCTGATGTCATCTATGACTGGTGCAGTACACACTGAGTCAGGTAATTAGCCATGACACACTCCCGTTTTCCACAGTGTGTCTGTCTCCAGTTCTGTATAAACATTATGTCAGAAATATTTCACTCAAACTTTGCCAGCTGGTGAAATGTAGATGGGGCAAAGTAATTAGTGTTGCTTGGAAACTTCCTTACAGAGCATTTTGCCACTGAAAAATGCTAGGTCATACAAAACAGATTACATGAAACCATGAATTTTGACAAAGTTCTGTGTTTTCTGAAGACACAAACCATAGCATTCCAATTGCCCACTGCAAAATAATTTTTGTCACCTTCTTCTAAAACTGATATTCATACTATTACTGCTAACATTAAGTTTTAAGAAAGAAAAGTTTAAAGTTTGCCTATTTGATGGAAATGGGCTTTGCTTCACATTCAAAAGGGCTTAAATTCTTTTTTTCATTTTGCATAATATTTTCATTTCATAATGGTGTTTTCACAAAGCAGAAAACCTGCATCATAGCTCTTCCAAGTAACACCAGTTTGCACAAGGGACCTCCTCTAAATAGCAATTACATACTTCAGATGGTATCTTTTTTACTCTGCAAGTATCAGAATCATTAAGGCTGAACCCCGTTTCTCCTATTACTAGAAAAAAATACTAGAACAAATAATTTTCTTTCCACTAAAGAGTGCTGCACCTATAATTATGAATCTATGTCCCATACTAGCCATAAGCATTGATGAAACAGCTAAAATACTTACAATGGGCAAGGAAGTTTAAACATCTGTCCCATTACATAGAAAATATGTCTAAACATCCTAGATTGCTGTGAGGGTCTCAACCAAGGTGGGGCAGGAAGGGCCTAATTCATCTACAGCTCCTATTTGTTCAGAACCAAAAAGCAAGTTGTTGGATTACCAAGAGCTGTGGAAAAGAAGTGATTTTATATATACAGTGTCGGTTATGTTTGTGGGTAATGGGAATCTGGAAGCATCTGACATGCAGGTTGAGATGCTGAGAGAGAAAGGCAGGAGTGAAGACTTTGAATAACAGGAAAATTAAGAGCCATGGCAGAAGATGATGACAGTGGGGTTTAGGATGTACAAAACAGCAAGGGAAATTCTAGAGGTTGAAGTAGTCTGAGTGAAACAGAAAAGAGAGGTGGCCATGAACAAACTGAAGAAAAAAAAAGAAGAAAAGTATGCCCCAAGAGTTCATCAGGATTGCATGCTGCCAGTACCACCACACAGGAAGAGACGACCCAGGCCACGCTTCTTACAAACTCATCAGGCTCCAGCTTAAAACTAGTCAGGGTTGCATACTCCCCATTTCAGAGCCTCCCTGTGCTAAAGGCAGGGAACCTAGGTTTCAACTAAATTCACCAAAGGCTCAGTCCCTGCTATATGCTGCGGTGCAAGTGCTTCTTTCCCTCTCCCCCGTCCCAGCTACCTGCCGCCCCAACACAGACCCAGCACAGAAGCCTCCCTTCCTTTCCCTGTTAGATCTGCCCTGTTCTTTGACGGCTGCACAGAGCTGGGTCCCGGGAGCACATAGCGGGATAGGACCAGACACCGGGCACCCCGCCAGGGCCGAGGGGCTCAGGAGTGTGTGGAAGCCCGA
>NW_009646175.1:0-8871 GCF_000690535.1 Cariama cristata
GAAAGAGATTGCAAGAACTGAGAAATGGTGAAAAATTCTCAGAGAACATGTTTTTGGGTGGGACATAGGAGACTGCAGAGAAGACAGCTTGAATAGCAAGCGGCATGAAAGTCCAGCCCAAAGTGAGAGAAAATGAAGGAATCAGGGAGGTTTAAGGAATATTAGGAGAACTGCAAAAAGACAGCAAAACAAAATTCTGTAGCTGTGAGAAGGACATGGTATTTGAAGAGACAGGGAAGTCTGGAAGGCGATCAAAAGTACCTGTTGTACGAGGACAACAGGCTTGGAAAGATAAGGGAGGAATGACTTCAGCTATGGCGCAAAGGTCACAGTGTGAAATGACAATGGATGGTAGCTTTTTCACAATACAGCTTCCTTAATTTCCCATATAGAATCTTGGGATTATCTGTCAGGTTGAATGACCTGAAGCTGAATGACCGTTATACAAAATTCATCCTTGGTATGTGTTCGTGCATGAATGACAGTTAGCAGTAGACTAAATGTCTAGATCATTCAGATCTAGGAGCTGAAACATGTTCTTAACTTTAGAAAGACTTTGTTTCTGGATCCCATAGTTTGCTTTAATAGGAAAACCTAGTTTCATGTTTGTGGTCTTGTACCCATTCTGATGCGTTTAATGAGAGCAAGTGTGCATGTATATGTAGAAGCTATAGGAGAAGTACTGAAGTTATTATTAATCCATAATTATGATACGAGTATTGACACATACAGAAGCTGTGTTAGATGGTAGTGTAGACATTTCTCTTCAGGGATAAAATTTAACAATTGTCCACATTGTGAAATATCATGTATTACAAATGTCTGTCACTACTAGCAATACAGCTCATTTAGTAGTCCTGGGTGATCATGTATGGAGAGTATTTGGCAGAAAATCAAGGTACTTAGTAAAGTACCAATGATTTTGAAATACAGCGTGCAATATTGTAATTACCAATTATTTTCCTCCTTTTATTTTATATTCAGTAAGAATTGTAGTTTCTTATCCATCCTCTCAAGATAAGCAGGCAGTCTTTGAGAATACAGCTAAAATATGTAATATTCTTTTTACTGAGTTGAAGAGTCTTTTTGCAGGAGTCTCTTGTCACTTGGTCAGATTTGTGATGTTTTGTTTCTCATTGCTTTGCCTTCGTGCTTTCTGCAAGCCCATGTTTCCACGGGTCAAGCACCAGAGATCAGAACCTATGTTCTTAGCTTGAGCAGCCTTTCGCAGTTTAGCAATGCAAACTTTGTTGTTGTTGAACTGAGCCCTTAAAACAAGAAAATTCAGAAATGCAGTGGATTCAGAGATTGGTTCTTGGCATTTCGCCTCTGTGTGTCCCAGAGCAACAGCAGTTGACAGTCATTGTTGATGGATGTTTGAAATGAATGAATGTATCTTTTTTGTGTTCCCAATAGCCAGATGTTTATATCCTAAAAACTCTCACATTTGAAACAGAAAACATGGTTTGCTGATAGCTGCTGTTGAGAGGTCAAGGACCACAACAAAGTGGAGAAGTAGCAGCTACTCTTCTACTTCGAGGAGCTGTTGCTTCCTACAGAGGCGCATTGGCAGAGTGTAGCACTGCTTAGCTATTGCATCTGTTCTGCAGTTAGAAAGGACGTGGGTCCCAGACTGTCAGACTAACATCTTTCATGAATTCTTTGAGTGTAATCCTGAAATTAAAGAGTTTTTGTCACTGGCATCGAGGGAAGCAGAATTATGTCCTTCTGTGGGGAGGCATGGGGATAAGAGTTTCTGTTGATTTATCATAGTGCTAGTAAGAAATTACAATGCTAATATTTTTAAAGTAATTACTGCATACAAATAAGACACTGTTAATGAAAGTAGGAAACCTAGCACTATTCCAGAACTTGCAAGAAATAAATATTTAACCATTATATTACTATTCTGAAATGAACGTGAGAACATGTCTCTGGATAGTTAAAAAGCTTTTTACGCAGTATTGACTCAACAGTTGGTACTGTGAATAAAATATGAGTTTGTCACGTATGTAATTGAATAATATTTCAAGCCATCAAGGATTTTGTTTCTCATAAAATAAAAAAATATCAAAATCAATCTTGTAGACAAAATGTATGATTTATTAGAACCATGTTTAAATACCTTAAGAGAGCATTGAGGTCAACATCATAATTTAAGTGATCACAATGATTTCTTAATTTATGATAATGTAAGTTGTCACATGCAAAGAAATCTTTGTGATCTCTTTACATTAATGCAGATCAGACAATAGTGTAGTTAATGAAGTGTTTGAGGAAGAGTCATTCTGCAAACAGTGCTATAGCTTCTTAATCTCTGAGACACAAGCTGTTCTGGGATGAAACTGTTTTTTCCAGGATAATAAACTTTGTGTACTTAAAATAGGGAGGGGGAATCTTGCCATGTTTTATATTCTTTTTAGTAAGTATTGGATAGAAAGAGTTTGGAATTTGAATTTTTGCTTAAATAGTTAAACCATTGATGGGTTTGGGTTGAATAGTTGGGGGGAGGGGTGTCACTAAACCAACCTTCATAACTAACTTATTTGGAGATGGGAAGGAATTAAATTATTTTGAGGATTTTAGTGTCTTTCAGATGGATTTATCACAGCATCATAAGGTATCTTACAGCAGCTTGTGTTGGCTGAGGTGGGATCGAGCCCACTGAGTTGAAGTAAACCATGTACCATGATTTCGTTACATGTTCCTATTTGCCTCTGAAATGCTTACCTGCAGAGGAAGGAGCATAGACTTTATTATCCAATTAAGTATTTGATGGAACTTTTATTATGTGAGAGATCCACAAGGGGGAGACTTTAATCTAGAATAACCACGTTGGGGGACACTTCCATCTGTCCGAGATCTAGGCAAGATGTGAGTCCAGAAAGCCCCTTGTTCAGTGTTTTGTTGCCACCTTGGCTTTTTTTTTTTTGAATTTTTATTTTGAGGTACTGTAGTTACCTTTTATGCTGGTAAGCTGTAGGTTTATTAAAACCCTCATAAAGTTGACAGAGTGAAAAAAAAAAAAAAAATTAGGACATGACAGTTGGAGAATGTAACTGAGTATCCACACACACAGAGCAGAGGCAACTGTTTTACCAGATTTACCCAACATTTGAATAATTACTATCTTGTACTTTATGTTTTCTTGCTTTTGAGCTACTACAGTAGTGTGCTTTTTCAGCATAAAAAATCATAATGGTGGATTCATTCATTTTCATGACCCTTGTCTAAAATTTTTAGCAGCTTCTGTGTGCACTCGATGATAATACCTAGTGTGCAATACAGAATGCACAACAGTGGTAGGAAACGATGGTACATTTTCCTGTTTCCAGATTGCTTGGCACCTCTGCAAAGAACCAGTAGTCCTAGCGTGGCACCGTTCCTACTTAGAATATCTTGAAATATTTTTCAATGTTTACATATCAGTTAGCTGTTGAGTTTATGCATTTATTTTATGAAAAAGGCCACATTCTGTAGTTGGACAAATTTCTTACAGAATTCTGACTCCAGTGTCTGCTTGAGAAAGAGCACAAATGTTAGCGATCAGGATAGTGAAAAAAAGGAATATTTTATAGTTACTACTGTTGCTTAATTCTTTCTAAAATAAATGCTGTTAAAGATGAAATCTTAACTAGCAGAGGTCAGGACCTGTTGCTTAAAAGAATTGTCTAGAAAGAGTACAAGTACTATTAAATATTCAGATGTCCCTGAAAATTGAAAAATGTTTGGTATGCATCTAATGCATGGTGTGACTACATTCATTCACGTAATGTGATGCGTAAAAACCTACCCAACTGCAAACTAGTTGTGTTCTGATCATTTCCTGGTTATTGAGAAGATAAAGAAGGGTAAATCATCATTGTGATACTGAAAACAGAGAAGGTATTGAAATTTATACCAGGTGAAGATCTTGCCCCATGTAATTTGTGACATTTTGTGATGTAGCTTTATTCTCTCATAGAAACTGAAGCAGAGAGATTATTTTAGAGACTATATCACAGAATCTTGCTGATTGATTTCAGTACAAACATAAATAGTAGGTAGGTAGTTAGGTCAAAACAGTTAATGCAGAATTGTGTTTTAATTTTCTCACGTTTTAAAAAACTCACATCTCACAGCAATATCTGATACCATGAAATTGGTCATAATATGTTATCTTCGTTTTCTACAACTAAGACAAAGTTCTTTTTTTCTTTTTTTCTCCTTCGTAGAAGAAAAATTGCAGAAGCATGAAGATGTTTTTATTTATTTTGCGGTTCTGTTTTTTGATTGATTCTGAATTATAGCCTTTATCCTGAATTGTGAAAAGTGAAGAATGAGTAAATATGCTCTTTCCTCTTTTATGAGTATCCTGTGTATCACATTTTAATAAGTGGGTGCTGTCTCTTCCCCTTGCCTGCTTCCTTATCTGCTTTTGTGAACATGCAAAATTCTTCATTCGATGGATATGCAGAATACTTCCAGGCAGGAATTGGTGACACTTTGTCTGCCTCTCGTGCAAAACCCCTTATTTTTTTTTTCTTTTCATTTTTGTCATTATTTTCAATGACCACATTTATATTTCTAGTATGTACTGAAGTATATTATATTTGATAACCATTTAAAGTTACTGTATTGTGCACTTTTTTCACACAATCTTTCCCTGTGAGCATTTTAGGCTATTTTCATCTTCCTGTGAAGACAAAGTGTTCTTTTGAAGGATTTTAATCCTTAGTGGAAGCAAGTCTGAACTAAATGAGATTTTCAATGACAGGAAATGTAATTTTTGTTCACAGCTGATGGATATCTCTCAGTAGAGTTCCTTAAGTTCTCCCTTTCTGCTTGTCCTGGGGCATAAGTGGATACTGAGTGTCATCCTAACTTTGTGATATCCTCAGAACAACAGACTGCAGGTAGTTTCCTTTTCCCGGTGACCTTCCTTACTAGTTTAACCTGTATTGCTCAGTAACACTCCATATGCACATCCTTGATGCTGAGGTGGCATTGATATGAAGAACTCAGTGTATTAATTGAACTTGTAATTAGGGCAATTATGATCAAATCAGCAGTCGTTTGGTGCTGATATAAGCAGATGTGACAGCACAAAATCTACTTTGAAGGTGACGTGAAGCATCATGATGTTTCACCTCACTCTGTTTCACCTCATCCCTAAGCAATCTCCTTTAGTCATCACTCTTGCTCTAATAGTTAAAGCTTAAAGTGTTAAGACCAGGTTTATTACTGAAGTTTGCTATCAACTGGAAAAGCAAATATTTTCAGTTCAGAAACTGCTATTAATTCTTCTCCATTGTCATTCTGAAAATATCCAAATACTGTTAAGAATAAGAGTCGCATAGGAAGTGAGGGGACAAGTCAAAGCTGAAACCTTCTGCCTTCAGAGAGCCTGTTTGCAACACAAGTGCAAAATACAAATGGAGAAGTGGAGCTCTGAGGTGTACCTTGATGGTGTTATATGAAGGATAGAGCTGGGTGCTGAGAAATATGCTCACGTTCTTATAAAGAATATACGCCATTTGAACTGAGGTTAGGAAAATCTGGTAACACTGTTAGTGCCTGGACTGTATTCAGAGACACATACAAGGTAAGACAAGCATATTTTGTATATTACGTGCAATAATAAATACTAGATTCTTACCAGAACCTCGTAAGAAAACTTCAAAATAAGATTGCGTTATTTTAAAAAGCGAAGGGGGCAAATTGATATATTTAATAGATTACTAGAGTATTTCTTCACAATGACAGTGAACTAGTGCAAAATGTTTATTGTCCAAGAAAAGAGAACGGTAATGGGTTTGTATGGTATACAGGCAGGATAGATCAGGTTTTCTTAATTCAGATTTAATAATTTGGACTGTTCTAAGTAACATAGAACAAGAATATATAGATGTGTACTTCATCGTTGAAAACAACACGTTAAGAATTTACTGCAGCTGTAGAAAGATTTCCATTACAGAATGGATGGCTTAGTAAGAAATAACCTGGAAAAGAAGAGGGAGAATGTGTCTCAGTAGACAGTCAATACATTTGGAATATGCATTTTTGTTTAGCAAATATTATATTTCGATTTTAATATTAGCATCCTCAGGTATTGGCATGATGTTAATATTGCAGAAACAAAACGTTCTGTAAATTTTGTACTGTTGGACAGTTTTAAATTAGAATATATCTTGCCCTCAGCTATAGCAGGTCATAAAAGTAGATGTAATAACAGTCAGCAGAGCATCAGTCTGTTATCTCTAAGGAAAAGAAAAATTCAACAGTACAAGTTTGTGCAAATGTACGTCTGTATCACGCTTTGTGCACAGGGAAGTTAAAAGGACTATTGTTACACTTAAGAAATGGTTCACTGAGAAATAGGCTTCTAGAGACTGCATTCATCACCAAGTGCATGCTACTTACCAGTTTGCTTGCATGAGGTTAAAACCTTTTCTCCCAGTTAAAGATACTGGGCTGTATTTTGTAGATAGTGATGTGAGTTGCATTCAGGCATATTACCTTCTAAACTTTCTCACCTGCATTGCATTCTCTGTGGATAGACATTTTTATTCTGTTTTGATGAAATTCACCCTTATGACTTGTATGAAACATAAGCATCTGAGGAAGCACGTAATCAAGGCAACTGACAGGAAAGTAGCACATGGTTACGGGCTAATAAAGTGTGATGTAGAGATCCCAAAGCTAGTGGAGGCTGGGTTAGTAAGTCTGCATAGTGTAGTTCGAGGTAGGCTTGTTAGCTTGAGTTTGAAAGCAGCATAGTCACGCTGTATCTAAGCAAGTAAATCTCGACCTTTGGCAGGTACTTTTCTTTTGGAGCTGGGCTGGCTCTGCAGTGTGCTTTCTGTGGCATTCCGGGTCAGGACAGGCTGATGCTACCCGGGGTGTCTAGGGAATGGTGGTGCAGACATGCCCAGAACATTTCTGGACAATTCTCAAGTGCAGTGCCAGGGAATGAAACTGCATTTGAAATACTAGCTGTTCTTTAACTTTAGCCGTCCAAACTATATACAACTTGTATTTGCAGAGATTGAACATTTGGCTACAGCAAAGATATGTTTAGAAAACATGATTTCCAATATTTGTCCGTAATCCTTATGAGAAAGCTTTTGGCCAAATGCATGGAAGCAGTGCTCTCCCAACCTTATCCTCAGTCTTTATGCAGAGTGCAGAGGCTCACAGGGAGTATGTGATGTTGTACAACCTGTGCTGTCCCTTCCCTGCTCCAGTCTAGCTTTCAGTATGACATCTTTGGGTCAATCCTTCAAACACTTGGCTAAATTTCATCCTTGGAGATTAGAATAATGGCAAATGTGCTCCTAAATTTTGTTGCTGTCCATTTTATTCCTAATGCTACTGTAAAAGGGTTAGTTTTACACATCTCAGCATATTGGTTGACTCTAGAATAGGAATGTAAAACCTCAAAATACAGCCAATGGTCTGACTGCAACTGACAGAGTGATGCAGAGTTAATACTACCTATCCTTCCTCAGCTTGTCTGTCTGCCTGGGTAATTGTAGATGAACTACTCTTTTTTAGAAACAAAACATAACAAAACATTTTGTATTTTATTTAGATAATTTCTTTCTTAAGGCATATATTACATAAAATGGTCATTATTGATATGATTGATGACTATCCAAAATACATTTTACAAATTAAAAACCTATGACAAAGTCACCGCTATTGCAATTTGTTCATCTGCTTATGTATTCTCTTTGTAACACTGCTCCCGATTTCTTTCTGTTTTTAATAGTGATTCATGAGCCTTATGAAGACTGAGACAGTTTGTTATAATATTGCTCGCATTATCCATGAGAACTACCTTGGACATGAATGGGACTATACATAATAACCAGCACTTCAGTAAGGGTTTCCCCCTCTTGCTGAGTGCCAGCTGACATGATGTCTAAGCATGTGTCCATATGGGATTTTGCCAGCAGATGAGAGCATGCTCTGCCCTCCCTTTGAGCTGGTTGGAGATGCACCGGCTCTGCTCTGGCAGCTGAATAGCTGCAGTTAGCATGTTGCTAAGCCAGAACTAATAAGCTTGACGGAGAGGCAGGGTTTATTATCTTGGGCTCAGCAGCATATTTGGTGTGGTTATGTAGCTTACACCATAGAGCTTCTCTGTGTCCTACAATCTTGATGCACAGGCAGAGCTTGCTTGGTTGCAGCATGGTCAGTATTTACTTGCCTGTCCCTGCAAAAATCTGCTAGTCCATATCCTAATGGTTTCCTAACCCCGGTCCAGAGGAGCATTTTCAGTCCTCTGCCACACCACCAAGAATTTCCTAAGATGACTGGAGAATTTTGCTGCAATCTACAGATTTATTGTACAATTGCACACTTCTCAGTGTTCAGTCAAAAGTCTTACTTGCGTACTTCACAGTACTCTTGTTACTTAAATTTTGGTCGTTAGATTGCCACATGGAAGTACACTTAACAAAAAAGACTTTTTCAGCATTTCTCTTCTGTACAGCAGCCTAATATGATAGGTGATGTTGTGGATCAGGTTTTCAAAGATTGAAATGGGACCCTAAATTAAGTTCACAGAGCATGACTCAGATGACTAAGTCACCATTTATGACAAAATCTGCTATTTTCACTGGGCACATACTTATCAAAGAAAAGATTTGAATTGCTTTGCTTTAGAGAATAATTTTTGAGAATGAAGCTAAGAATTTTTTTGCTGGTAACATGGCTATTTCTATATACATAGGTTATTTCATTTGTAATGTTTGTGGTTTCATTTGTGTTTTCTGGTATTCTTATCATGTGTATTTCTTTCAAAATGTTGATGACTGTATCTTAGTTTGGGTCAGTGAAGAGTTTTTGCTGAGAAACTTTGACAGGCTTGAGAGGTGGGCCCAT
>NW_009646176.1:0-7215 GCF_000690535.1 Cariama cristata
ATAGTAACTGCAAACTATTTACACAGGCTTAACAAGCACTACTGAGCCAGGAGAAGAAAGCTGTAACTGCAAGAAAAACAAGCTAGCTGGGGCAATGGAAAAGAACTGAAGGGGAACTGGGAGGAGCCCAGCGTTCATGCCTGTGGCTGAGAAGCACAGGGTGCATGCTTCCCCTCAAAACGCTGCTGACAGCACCCTGGAAGCATGCTCAGCTGCAAAGAGTACCTCTGCAGGCAGTCACTCCCAGGAGGGCCCAAGATCACTTCCAGTTTTACATGCTGCATTATCCATTGTCCCAAGGCTACCAAGCAACAGCTTCATATCCATGAGCCTAGTACATATCTCGTGGGTATTGCACACTTACAGCATCTTCCTCCCATGAGCTGTCTACTCTAGGGTGTACTCCTGCACCCACACCTGTTTACAGGGGTACTCACCTAGGGTAACAAGGAATCTATCATCCCGAGAGAATGCCATGGCTTGTACTTGCGTCTCGTGATGGAAGAGGCTTGCTGTGCAAACCCCACCCTGAACATTCCAGATGCAGATTTGACAATGGGAGTCTCCATTCCTCTTTCCTGATGCAGAGGCAAGAACCTAACAGAACAATACGTTGTCACTAAGACCTTGGTAAGTAATTAGAGAACACTTCATTAGCTACTTAGTCTTAGCAACTATTAGTCTCAAATTAAAGTGATGTGGTTGGCAAATGGAAAATTCTGTGAGAACAACCATCATCTGATGGCAGGAGGGAATGGTAGCATCACCCAGAGGAAGGAAGCAGCCTTTACTGTCACACTGAGCCAGCACAACGGATAGTAAAGCCCCAAAACCATTTATTGTCTTTCCGTAACCCCAGCTCTCCATGCAGCAGGCAGAAGAAGGAACAGATAAATGACATTTTAGTCTGTGACATTCCTTTAGCCCAAAGCGACAGTCAAAACCTAGCAGAAGCCCCTCCTACCTGGGCGTCATGGCTGATGGCGAGTGTAGAGATTTCCTCTGCATGGCCAAGCCAGTGATTCTGTGATCCTGAGTGCAGGTCTTCAACCACGATGATGCAGCCACAGGTATAGGCGAAGAAGCCTAGCAGAGAAGGAGGATATGGGATGTTTTCATGTAAAGGCTTCACATACAGCACCCACTACAACTTACACTGCAATTCAGGAAAATTCTTTTTTTCAGTAATATGTAAAAGCTGACTCTTCTACGCAGCTTGTCAGCATCCTTCCCATCAGGTTAAGAGTAGAGTAAAATCTCACTTCCCCTAACCTGAGCACAGCAAAGCTGTTGGGCATCACTCCAGCCTGGAGAAAGGAGGCAAGATGGCCTTTGTGAGAGCTTTCCCTTTTTCTCTCTCCACTCAGCAACTGAAGCCTGAGTGCCCATATCAACTAACGTTTGCCAATAGCAAAGAAGGGGGGGTTACTGGATATTACCAATGCAAAGAACCACTGTGTTAAAGCAAAGATCCCAACCCAAGAGCTAGAAGAGCATAACTTGGCTCAGTACACACACCTCCCACCCCTCCAGAGCCTTCCCGCTGTACCTGTGTCTGGGTTCCACACCATATTCCCTCTGCCATTCCCATTGTAGCCAATCACTGCTTTCAGCTTCAAGACCTCACTGCCAGCTGGAGGAGGTAAGAAACTCTGCAAGAAAAATAGACACTGGCTTAAAATAAGCTCTAGAAGGGTGGCCCAGTCAGGTATATTCAACACCCTTGTCAGAGGAAGCCTGCGTGCAAGCACGCACACGTCCTCACACACACAACATGCAAATTCATGCCAACACTCACACAATTCAAGTTCAACACGTTAACAGATGAATACCAAAGTACACACTTATACATACAAAACAGAAACTGCACCAGCAAAACCAGGCACAGATGCTTTCAGATGGGGCACATAACAGGCTGGTAGCAACTGCCCAGCCGATGAGCAGCTGCTAATCCTGCTGGGAAGCAGTTCAATGGGTTTTGCTGACTTGGGGATGTAGAGGTTTCAATAAGACGACAGTGGGGGGAAAAAAATTCTACCAGGTGGAGGGACAGAGGAGAGAATTGAGGGTGCAAGCTGAAGATAGCTTTTCTCCCAGCACCATGAACATCAGAGCTTAGGAAAAGGTTAAGTTTGTGTTTTATTATTACTCTGTTTGTTAACAGAGCGAGAACTGTGCCTTGACTATCTTCACTACACTCGATGGATTGCCTTCCCCAGCCTCCTCTGCCAACACATCTGCTCACAAATACGGGTGCATGATGAATCACTCCATTGCTCGCTCATCTTTCACTTTCAATAGCACATGCCATTTCCATTTCTTTTGAATAAAAATGTACACAGATTTGCTGAACAGAAAACGAGTTGATCACAACTCACTTTTTACTAGTCCGGAAAGAGCTGCATGTAGAGGAGAAAGGGGAACTGATGTTACAGTTTTCTAATTGAACATCAGGCCTAGGGGTATATTTCACAGCTTGCTTTCAAATAGAGAACAAAATGGAAACAATTTGGAAAATCCACCTACCCCAGCCCCAAAACACCTGTTTGCCACCTGCCCAGGTAACCAGCCCTGGCACAATTCTCACCTTGGGGAGCACCGATGCCTTAAAGCGAGGAGTGAAATGCCGGTAGGAATCTGGGCAGACGGAGCATTGGGACTTGGGACTTTTGGTCTCCTTTCTGGGTTCTGCCACACAAAGAAGAAAACAGTACTTATGGGATGCTGCTCCTGGGAATGGTTTGGGAGCAGCGGCTAGGCTGAGGCTTGCTGTCCGTTCAGATGTTGCGTATGTGCATGCATACACACACACGAGGCAAAAATCAGACTGCAGTGTCACACGTGCTCCTACATGACGGGCCATAGCAAAAGCACCAGCTTTCCAGGAGCAAAGGAGGAAAGTCCATCTCCCCCCTGTCATCCCACTCAGCCACACTGCACTGCAAACAGCCTAAAGGCATCCACGCCACGTGCCCTGGGCATCACTGCGAAAGCATAAGCCACACAGCTAGAAAGAAGTCTTTAACGAGAGCAGCGAAGGCACGGTTTTATGTTGAAACTTTCCAACAAGTCCTGCCTGGGGCTGAGCGCCAGCAGCTGCCTGCTTCTGGCAACTCGCCACAAACTGCTGCAGCTTTGAGGCTGTGCATCTATTAATAGAGACATTGGAGCTTTAATTTCAGCTGGGTTTAATAAAATGTGCCACTTAGAGATGATATTGGCTCCAAGTTGAAGAGGCACTTCTGGTGTGTCTAGAAGCAGCAGCAGGGAAAAAGCCAGAAAAACAAGCAGTCTTGGGATGGACAGGAGCTTCCCTCCATACTGACTTCCCTTGGTACATCACACCCAAGGAAAGAGCCCCAAGGAACATGTTGCTGCCCTTCATCTCGCAACTCAGAGCACATGTCCGCATCTAGCTATACCGTATTAATAATGATCTTTCTTTATTTTTCAGGGATAGACCAAGCTACCATGCGCACATTGGGCCTCAAAGGAGCCAAGCTCTGTACAAGACTGGAATACCCCTGATTTACCGTTTGCTGATTCTCCAGGAGACCTCGAGCTCTCCTGCCTCACTTTGGGCCTCACAATAACAAGCTCTTCATTCCTGACTGACTCCACCACAAGGACATCTTTGTCTCCATTTGCCACCATCCTGCTGCTGCCTGGCAGACCTGCTTCATCCTCTTTGTCCGACTCAGAGAAAATACCTGAAGAGAAAAATTAGTGGGAGGACAGAGCCATTCGTGTCCTTCAGGACCACCTCACGTATGACCAACCCTTTGATTTCTGGCAGTGTTATTCTCCTGCCCTGTGTAACAGTCCATCTGTTAGGGTGGAAGGCAAAGCAGACATTTCCTACTGGGTCTGTCCAACAAGGTGTTTACCATAGCCCTCGGAGAAGCTGTGCCAGCAGATTAGTGTATGAAGGAGAGCAGAAGATAAAGTGGTGCTGAACCCCAACACTTCTGGCTGGCTTAGTCCAACTTAGGTGAAGGAAAGTGCAGACTGGTCAGTCTGTGGGAAGGGGATCACAGGCAGGGACAGCTCCAAAGATGCTGCTAAACGAGGCAAGGAGTTTTTCCTAAAACAAGATTAATTTTCCCCTTTCCTGCAAGCAGTTCCTCTTACTTTGACATCCTGCTTGGTGGACAGAGCTGACATCCAAACACGGTGGTGAGGACAACAGTGGAAGAGGCACTGTCTGCCAAGGTGTCTCAGAAGCATTCTTTAGCTTCTCAGAGCTCCCTTCTGTGAAAAGAAAAGGGTTTGTCTAACTTCCTTCATCCCTTAGATCCTCTCATCCTCCTGGGTTGATCGATGGTGATACCTCCAAGCTCATTTCTCGAGCTTCCTTCTACACAGGAGGAGCCACTTCTCCTCTATCCTTCAAGGCGGGGGGAGGGAGACAGAGAGAGAGAGAGAAGGAGGGCAGGGAAAAAGAAGACAGAAGAGATGAAGGCAGAGAAAAACAGAATGCAAAAGCTGAAAGATCTACCAGAAAACCTAGAGCAGCTCTGCTCAGGACATCCCCTCCTTGGCAGACTTCTACTGAGAGGTGCTAGTTAATTGGAGACTGTCCTTTCGGGCTAATTAGCTGGTTAGTGACTCCCTCAGGGAAGGAACCAAAAACCCCCAGCCCCTCCTCTCTGCCATGCTCTTCATGGCGGTGGAAGAGCTGCCAACCAGCTGGCCAGCGCTGCTCATGGGGAGGAGGCAAACTCACCTGCTCCTGGCCTCAGATCGGACTTGGAGGACTGAGCCCTGGAAAGGCAAGGAGACTGGTGTTACACCAAGAGGGGATGGGGCAGGGGAGGTAAGGGGAAGCAGGGGAAGGCCTTGCCCAACAGCAGCGTGCACTTACCTGGCTGGGGGTGACCTCTCCACAGGCAGAGCTAGGAAATCCCAGAGGAAGATGGCGTCTCCAACGCTGATGACGTGCCGTTGGTCTGGGGTGAAAGCCACCTGGCGCACCAGCTCCGAGTGGCCAATGTACACCTGGGACAGAGCATGCCTTGAACTTCTCCATCACCATGCATGTCCTACTAGGATGGTGGTTACTCCACTCCTTGCCCTGCATAACCAGTGTCTACACACCTCAGCTGAAGATCCTCTCCGAGGCCAGCACCACACCTACAGTGCTCAGACCTGGGGTTGATCAACCCAGGGCTGACCTTCAACACACTGATCTGGAGAAGCAAGCAGAAGCTGAAAACCCCCAAGGCCTTATCCTAGTTCTCAATACCTCTGAAACCCTGGGCAAGCCATTTTCTTTTCTGGGTGGCTCTGTCCCTAGCACAGAGGTAACACCTGCCTCTGTCCTTTGCAGAGAGTCTCACTATGCATGGTGCTTTGGCAGCCCCAGCCTCTGCTCAGTGCTGAGTGTTATTACAATGTGGGAATAGAGCTGCATTTCTCAGCTGCTGGGCAAACTGGGACTGGGGACACTGGGCCAAGTCACACAGAGGGCATTTGCTGCTCTCTTCTCCAGGGATTCAGAAATGCAACGCCAACTCCCCTCCCTCCCTTTGCGGGTAGTACCTGGAAGTTGATATTGAAGCGCATCTGATAGTCCCATAGTTTGATCACTTTGTCACCAGCAGTGAGCAGGTACCTGCCATCCCTGCTCAGTGCCAAGGAAGAACAGGACAGCTTGTGCGCAGGAGACACCTGAGGAGAAGAAACACCACCAGCAGCATTAACTGAGCTAGTTCATGTCCTTACATATGCTTCAGCAAGAGGACAGGAGTGTGACAGCATGGAAAACAAGGGTAAGCTCAGGCTTACCCTGAGCACGACCACATCAGGGTAGCTACAGGCTTGCCACTCGTGTTTCTTTGAAGCCTGCGAACTCCAGGATGAGCTCTTCTCTCATTTAGTCTCCTACAGTGACATGAAGTGCCCAAGCCCCACATGACACAAGACCTCAGTGCATGAATTTCAGTGTCCTACCTCTCGCACCAGTCGTCCCGTTTTTGCATCAAGCACAAGGATTTTATTGGAAGAAGTGGATACCAGGAGCTCGCCTCGAGGCACAGGAGCAAAGCAGACTCTCACTGCTGAGTCCAAGGCTGTGCTGTTTAAATCGAGGATGCTGATGTCCACCCTCAGCAGCTGTGAAACAAAGAGCTACTGAACAAACATCCTGGAGCAAATACTGCAGAAGCCTCAAGATTGCTCTTGTGGCTCTCCTAACATGAGGCTATGAAGCCCCCGAGGCCCTTCCCTTCCCACCTAATGCCTTCCAGGCAATGTCCCTGCTGCCCAGGAGAGCAGCTCACAAAGAGAGGTCAGAGCTGACAGTCTACACAACACTTCTCCAAATTATCTTTCTAGAGGAGAATGAAGCTGGAGAAGAAGAAACCTTGACTTTGCCGTTTCTGTCTCACAGAACGGAAAACAAACCTCAATGTAAGCACCGTGTGCAAGCATCTGCTGTGCAGGGAAGGGCCTTCTCTAATGCTGCTGGTGCCCAAGGCCCTTGATCTATCTCATCTGAAGCAGCCTATGGGAATTTCCCCTCCTTCCCAGCGGCACCTTACGGCACATTGTCCTCTCCCCGCCCTCCCCCAGGAACGAGGGGAGCCTGCTGGGTACCTCATCTAGAGAGCAGGCCTCCATCATGGTCACAACGTACTTGGAGGGACCCACGAAGGCCAAGAGACGGCTGTCCCCACTGACCACCAAAGCATCCGGACCACTCCCAGCATCCCGGGCCACCACATTGCCTGAGGGCCACAGCAAGAGAGAGAGTGAAGAGAGGAGCAAAGCCCACACTGCAGGCAGCTCACTCTGTGATGGTGCTGCTGACGGGTAGCTGCAGCTTCTCCTGCCTCTGAATCAGCCTTGCGTTAATATTCTGGCCCAAGAAAGCAGCAACCTCTGTTGTAGAACATGCTACAAATTTTACCTGCCACACCCAAAGTGTGCAGTGAACCACGTGAAAGACAAGGTCTAAATTTATGGCTTTTTGCCTGACTGAATGTGCGGTGTTTTCAAGGAGAGCAGAACAAAGTCAAGGGAATAAAATTGATTTTAGGGTTTATTTTTTAACATTACAAGAAGGTGTGACAAGGAGCTATGAATGTGAGACATCAGCTGCAGCCTGGGTGTCTGAACCCTGCGTAGAATGAAGTCAGTGCTGACGCCCACCACGCTGATGTCAGTCCAGTGGGCAGATAGACCCAAAGGTCAAAAAAAAAAAAAAAAAAAAAA